>NC_060900.1:13811165-14111165 GCF_014805685.1 Silurus meridionalis
CTGTCAGACCTGCTCAAATGCCCCTTGGCATAAACACTACACATCCCTGGAACCGTAGATGACAGTGATGGAGAGCGCAGATTAACACATCAGTCCCAAATCTCCGATTAAAGTTCAGCTAGGTAGAGATCTAATAACTGTAAGCCTTTACAGTTAGCATGTAGCATGTGATATCACCTTCCTAATTGTGTTATTGCGTCATGTAGTATGTCTGTCTGTAACTGCACATACTGTGTGTATAGTTCGAGTGACAAATGTCTGTCATTCATCTATATATGATTTTTACCCCCAACTGCAGTCCTTTGAGGTGAGCTGACATTTAAGTGTTCAACTGTTTGTATTAAATGCGAAAGGTCTAGAGATGGAAGCCAGGTTTATCATTTGAGCTAAAGTAAAAAAATAAATAAAAAAAGTGGACTATATAGTACTTCAGCAGTCTGTACAGTCTTAGCACCTTTAAAGTTGCTTCAGATATGTGGAAAAGTTTAAAATGACACAAATCCCCTGTGTGAGAGATGATAACAGATTAAAGACTTGTGATGTACATAATGTTCTTGTCAAATACTGAACTGATTTAAGATTTTCTGGGATTTACTTATATGCAATCCACAAAAAGAGCCTTAGTGTACTCAATATGAATCTTTTCCTTTAGCTGACACTTTTTTAAACATTGTTTGAAGAAGAAATACACCAAATGGACAAAAAATTGTTGACAACTGACAAGACCCTGAATCTAACAGATCAACTTTGGGATGTGGTGCAATGGGAAATTCAGAGCATGATGTAATGTAATCATGCCAACATGGACCAGAATCTTAAAGGATTGTTTCCAACATGTGGAATGCATTCTCCAAAGAACTCTGTTCTCCGGTCCTCCATTTATTACTTGAAGCTTCTTGTCATTCGCGAATTCCATAATATTTGTAAGCTGCATTGACATTTCTAAACTCAGTATCTTTCAATGACTTTTATAGTTTCCTATTATTTTAAAGACACCAACTGTGTAATAAAAGCAGAACCTATACATGTTTTTTCCTTAGCAACCCATTCAGATACTGCTGTGCATGAGATTATCTCAAATATAAAAAAAGAAATTGTTATTACAGAGGTTGTATGAATTGTGGTCGCAGGTGTTACCTTTTAAGATTAAAGCTGATATTTTTTTTCTGTGAGAGTTTCTGTGATCAGTCATTAAATTACAATAGCATGTTGACATTTTGACAAATTTAAAATTGGTCCGCTATTATGCCCAACCTGGGTAAAATCGGAAGCACAGCAGTGTGAAATAACAGTGCCAAAATGCTCAACAGCTTTCTCCCTGCCTTGATGTTACTGCTGAACAACAGTGAATGTCAGTGAAAAGTCACTATTGGTGGAAATCATTTTTGCACTTGACAGAAAGGCAGTTTTCGCTGCCAGGCATTCAAAGACTAATGTAGGGGCAGTTGCTATATTTCTGAATTAGAAGTTTCAGTACCTCTTTCCCCCATGTTCCTCTTATGTGAGGGCATGGCTAGGTGAGTGCAGTAGTTTCAGGTTAAAGAGGTAGCACTGACTTCGTGAACATTTATTGATGGCTGTGAATTACAGAATGTGAACTCCTTAAAGATGCCAAAGTCGGTTGTAGGTGGAACATTGTGTTTATTGTTCACAGAAAGATATATATATATATTTTTAAATATGCCTCAGTCCTTATTTGACATTTAGGAATGCTCCAAGATTAACTGTTTTGTATCTTTTGGCTTTTGCTTGTGATTATAATTGTATTTGCAGTGGGATGATGTGCACTTGTGCTGTGTGGGTGCTTTTACTTCTTGTGCTCAACATTATTTTTCATTTCACCACACAAGTTACAAGTCAATAGATGGTTTTAGTTCAACTTCCCCAAACCCATAATGTGATTTGCTGCTCACCAGAGGCCTCTTATGAGGTTTCTCACCATCAAGCAGCCATGGCAGATATTACTGAATCCACTGACCTTTGAGAGGAAATAATTTGATTACATACACAGAAAGATCGATTGTTTTATAGACTAAATTGAGTTTGAAATCCATTCCTACCACGTGTATGTGCACCATGACTTATTGTCCATTATTATGAAAAGACAACATGTCCTTAATGAAGGAGAATGTTAACAATTTGGACTCCGCTAATGGGCTGTTAATGGTTCAGACATTATTGGGCCATATGTCTCAGAAGAGAGGATTAAATTTGTAATGATGCTGCCATCATCATCATCTTCGTACTAGAATATGTTCACCTTTTCAGAGCAGAGTTATCACACTTACATATTAGAGTGCTATTAATGTTCTGTGGACAGAAGTGGGAAGTCAGTATTCCAGGATGTAGAAGTGAACAGTGTAGTGACCTTATTATTGAACAAAGATGCTTGAAAGTGACATTTAGCTGCAAAAAATACATGGTTTTATAAAACTACTACCTTCTGCTCCATTAAAAAAAAAACCACACTGAAGGATACAAACAGAATATACATATTTATAACCTGGTGTCTCTCAACCTACATGTTTTCAATACATTTCATATGTTCAAATTTTCAGTGGATTACTGCTTAGCATAATTGTGTGGTGACCTGGGAAAATTCTTCACATAGTGAAATAAGCATTTCCATGTTATTTTGGTGGACAAAAAGCTAGTGTTTATATTTTATTCCTTAATTAGGAGGTGCGTCAGTTACAGCCATAAAACCTGATGTGTTTTGTCGATTCTGGCTGTACATTTACAATGGAAGCTGAAGGGTTTCCCGAGTGGTTTATATATGGGAGTATATATATACATACACAAAGCAGAAACAATAGGTATACTACAAATGCTATTAAAAGGCCGTGTATGATGATAAAACTATGGATATAAATGTGGGAGTCTACATATGGAATTTAGGAATTTGTAGGCAATCAGGTACAGACATATACTGACTGGCTTTTTTTATTTGAACATCTAGACATCTGCTTATTTGTGTAAATGTCTAATCATGTGGCAACAGCACAATGCATAGAATTATGCAGATACAGATCAAGAGCTTCAGTTAATGTTCACATCAAGCATCAGAATAGGGGAAATGTGATCTCAGCAACTTTGGCATGGTCAATGGTGTCAGACAGACTGGTTTGAGTATTTAAGAAACTGCTGATCTCCTACGATTTTCACACACAACAGTCATTCGAGTTTAAGAAAAAACCTCCTGTCATTGGCAGTTTCGTGGGTAGAAATACCTTGTTGATGAGACTGTTTAGAAGAAGATTGAGCCAGACTGGTTTGAACTAATAGTAAGCTTATAGTAACTCAAATAAACACTTTTTTACAACTTTGATGAGCAGAAAAGCATTTCAGAAAATCAACATTTTAGATCACATTTATAAGTGTTTATTACAATGAAATGGTTAATCTCCTCTTAAATCTCATCAGCATATGTCTAGTGTAGCTGCAGGCTTTTATTTCACTCGAATTAAAAGCACACTTGAAAGTTGACAGGAGACAAGATGAGCTAAATAAACAAGTGGAATAAGGTGTGGCTCCTGCTCGGTTGGAATGAACCTGAAGTCACATGGTTCATTGCAGATCTTTCATTAATAAAGCTAAACCAACTACTTTATGGGTATATCAGTATCTGTTTTGTTTATTGATGGCTGCCTTACAAATCTAAATCTACTATCAGGTAGAAACCAAGGTCTACATTCTACATTTTATATACTTTTGCTCTTTAAAATTTATTTTTCTGTTTGATGTCTGAGAGAATTTCCAAGAAACATTCATAAATGCTCCTGATCTTCAACACTAAAGCTGGCCGTGAGATAACATGAGCTATCTTGACAGGAATTCTGAGAGGATGCTTCATGTCATGTTTGTAATCTTTACTGCTAAACCTAGCTACAGTAGCTATCTCAGGAAGATATTTCAGAAAGCCTGTTTGGATTCAGTATGTCTACCGAGAGACAGTTTTATGAGCTGAAAGGCACACTCACCCTTTTCCATTGCTCAAATTACATCTTTTTTTTCTTTTAAGGCTATCATCTAACCATCTGTTAGAATTAAAAAAAAATCTGAATCTTTGCTTCTGACCAGTTTACACCAATGGATACATGGCCTCACATTTGTCTGATGAATATTCTATATATAAAGTGTTAAAGTATAAAGTGTCACAATGACTGCAGGTTTCCCAGGTTCTGTGGTGAGCGAGAGGCCAATCATCATCACCATGCTTGACAGTTGGTATAAGGTGATTGTGGTGATAACCTGTGTTTGTTTTTTTGCCAAACATCGCACAGTGGATGATGATTAGATATCTCCACCTTAAGTTTTATCAGTCCAAAGGATATTATTCCAGAACGTTAGTAGTTTCACACTCAGATTCAAGTTTGAAAAGCTAATTTGTGTTAGTATTCTTTATGGAGAGAAAGGGCATTTGACTAGCCACCATCCAAAAAAATCTGTTTTTCTATATATGAAATTGCTGGAACACCCACCCCACGGAAAAGTGGAAACTGTCCTAATGGCTCTTAATTTGAAATCAATCTTTTTTAAATATAGTATTGTAAATTTAAACCTGTATGGAGATGCCATTATTAACCTAGTTGATGAGCAGCAATAGTTGGTAACATGCTACCTCTAAGGTAATGGCTGAAGTCCTTTCTGAGTGTTCCTGAACAACAGGCTATGGTTAAATTTCATTTAAAGTTTGTTTGCACTTCTTGATGATAAACCAATCCTGTTCATTTCATCAGCACTTGGCTAATGAGTATCTTAATAATTTTGAAATTAGGAAGGATGTACTGTACTTATATTCTCGACTTGGTTTCTGATTGTTGATTTAGTTTAGTTTTAGGAGAAAAACACTCCATATTGAAATCTATTGTGTTTATGATGATGATGATGATGATGATGATGATAATGATAATGATGATATCACCTGAAGTTTTTATCGATTTGTTTTTTGAAGTTGGTGAGGACTACATTATTATTATTATTTATGAACAGACAAGCAAAAAATGCAATTAAAAGTGGGGGTACTTTACGTTTTTAATGACTGCATATTGACCTCAATTTTTCTTTGCATTTTAGTTTCCCAGTGTTGCAGTACACGATTATTGTTGTTGATGTTGTTATTGTTAATAACCTGGCATAATTTAATTTCAAGTCAAGTTTATTTCTATAGCACTTTTCACAACAGACATTGTCTCAAATCAGCTTTACAGAATTTAACAGTGAAGGTGAATGATGTGTATTTATCCCTGATGAGCAGCCATGGCAACTGTGGCAAGGAAAAACTCTCTTAGATGTAATGAGGGAGAAACCTTGAGAGGAACCAGACTCAAAAGGGGAACCCATCCTCATTTGGGTGATATGAAGAGTGTGATTATAAATCTTTAAACAATACAGAACACTGGAGAGTGAGAACTAACATGAGCACTGGAATGTAAGATTATGAGTAATGTCCTTTCTACAGTCTTATACAGTCATTTGAGGTTATGGAATCAGAAGCTACTAAGCAACTCATTCAATTTCAGCCATGCATCAGAAAAAAGAATTACAGTGCCAAATTATTATCAAACATGGAGTAAGGATTAAATCTTCCTGTAATAAGCAGGCATGTTTAGCAAAAGTCGTGCACTGTCCGTGTATATTTTGTATTCTGTTGAGTCTGCTATAGACTCACGGTTCTCTGATCAAGGTTCAGGCTGCTTAAACAGGTTTGTCAATAGCTTTTATCCGATTGATTGCTCCCACCATTTGCTACCTGGTGTTCAAAACTTGCATGCAGCACAGTCTGATTTGTTTTGTTTTTTTTGTTTAAACACATTCAGACACATTTGTAAGATTTACATACATAATTCCAAAACCACTGTTAAAACAGAATGCAATGATTAGCAAATCTGATCAAATCCATATAAGAAATCCACAAGAAAACGTTTCATATGTTTAAACCAAGGAATCTGTCTGATACAGGATTCTAGCGGCTCAACACTCCTTGGGCTTCTTTGTCGTATTTTTTGTTTCATGATATGCCAAATGTTTTCAAGTGATGAAAACTGAGGGCACTGAAGGCAGGCCAGTTCAGCACCTGGACTCTTCTACTACAAAGACATGCTGTTGTAATAAATGCAGTATGCAGTTTAGAAAATGCTGAAATATGCAAGGCCTTCCCTGAACAAGACATCATCTGGATGGAAGCATATGTTGCTCTAAAACCTGTATACATTTCCGAATTGAAGGTGTCTTTCCAAATGTAAAAGCTCCCCACTCCACTGGCACTAATGCATCTCATGCCATCAGAGAGGAAAGCTTTTGAACTGAGAATGTTAATCTGGATAGTTCCTGATTAGTCCAGATGATGCAGTGTCCATAGTTTCCAAAATTAAAATAATACAGAACAGTTTTTCTGACCACAGAATTTATCTGACAAAAAAAACCCCAGCTTTGACCCAAAGAAGATGGCAGTGTTTCTGGATCATGGTCACATATGGCTTCCTATTTGCCTGATAGAGCTGTAACTTGCATTTGTGGATGACACGGCAAACTGTGATTTCTCGATGTGTTAATGAGCCTTTGCTGTGATTTCCATTACAAAATCATGCCCATTTTATACAATGTCACCTGAGGGCCCGAAGATCACAAGCCTCCAATATTAATTTTCACCTTTTTGAACAGAGATTTTTCCAGATTCTCTAAAACATTTCATGATTTATTGTACTATAAATGATGTGAAATTCAAAGTCTCCACAATTTATATTTATGAGGAACATTATTCTGAAATTGTTCCACAATTGATAGACAGTTTTTCACAGATTTATGAACCTCTGCTAAATTGTAATTCTGAGAGACTCTGCCTCTATAAGATACTCTTTTTATACATAACCATGTTACTGATTAGGCATCAAATTAAATGAAACAGATTTTTCTGCAATTCCTTTGGTTGTTTCTTTTTAGTAATTCATTTAGGCAATTTTCCATCACCTTTCCTTAACATGGTACATTTCCTAAGTTTAAACATTTGATATGTTTTCTGTGTTCTATTATAATTAGAATGTGGGTTTATAAAATTTGCTATTAATTGCATTCTGTTTTTTACTTACATGTAATATTTATCCCAACTTGAAATTGTGGTTGTATATTTACCATCTCACCACAGTGACTGCTATACACATAACACTTAGTGTGGGCTGCTTTTATACAGGCTCAGCTTGTGTAAAAAGTATCCTTGTTGTGTGCCACTGACGCCTTTATATGCAAGCTCATACTTTGAGTAAAATGAAATCGATAAATTCATATTTGACAGAGAGGAACTATTGATCTAAGCTTAAGGTCATTTTGTCCACCATGTTTCAATAAAGATGCATTATTTTAATCAGCAACATGCTTCATCTGGCAAATTTCTCCTGTTCGAACAGACAGAAGAGGAAAAAGGGATTGCCCATAAGAGACTAGGAGTTAAAAGCCAATATGAGTAATAGAAAAGCAGCTTAACAAGGACAAAAAAATGGCCTCTGTTCAAGAAAGAAAACTTAAGACTAGTGATTTTTATGTTAGCTTATATATTCAATCTATTTAATTATGCACCCTGCTAAGCTTAATACATGAGTCTATTTGCAGATGCATCAGCAGCACTGACTGATAGTCTTTCATGGTCAGTGCGGTTATCTTCTTTGGGCAATGTTCCATTTGTTCATCAGGAGTGTTCTTCAGAGCCTTCCTGAGTAATGCATGGTAATAAACGAGAGGAGTTTAATGGGTGAAAATGCATCTGCAAATACAGTACTGGTTCGTTTGATGGTTTTAAATTGACTGACAGTGTTCAAATAATTAATGAGCTTGAAGTATGTATGTCAAAAAAACATTACTAACTCCATTAATCACCTTTCACATCTCAAGCTGATGCTTTCAGAAAGCCTTATTTTGTATTTTTTCAAAACCTTTTTTTATGTAGTTATATTCCAATCATAGTGTATAGGGGGGAGTAAAAGCTATTTCCATGGAGGACAATGTGCCAGCTGTCTCGGTTTGACGCACAATCAGTTGTGTTGCAATTTTACACCGATGGAACCTGCAGCCATGCCCTTCACGACTTTAATTCACTAACAGCTTGGGGCTGCTGCAGAATCACAGCCGAATCCCATATTTTAGCTGTAATGCTGCCTCCAATACCTCCTGCTACTTTTCCACGCCTGCATGGTCACCGCTATCAGCAGAATCATCTTTATCATTGCCGTTGTCATCATCTGCCATGGGGGTGTCTCAATATGTGAGCTCCTCTGGCACAACGATAATGTCAAGTGCATAAACAGCTGTCATGGATAGGGCAAAAGGATGCACTGAAAACAATATAAATCAAATGTGTGGAGGTAAAGAGGTGGTCATTAATATGCAATGCAATTAACATGCATTTACACAAAGGCTCCTTCTTGTCCCATTTCACCTGCTCTGGTAAGGTATCATTTTTTTCTTTTTTAGAAGTTGCAGTTCAGAGATTAATGACCTCCACATCCATCAGATTAAGTTAATTTTTTTAAACGAGTTTACTATAAAAGCTAAAATGCTTTGTGTGTATGCTACTGTCTTGCAATAAAACCGCAGCGCATTAGTACAATGCCATTAGCCTTCGCATTCCGACTAACATCATTTTTTACCTGAAAAAAGCAGACAGACTCTGGAATGTCCCCTTAAAAATATAATATTTTTAACCTACTTATTACAGAACATACTGGACGCCTCGTCTCTTCCTGATGAGAAATTGATTAAAGGTTAATTTTCCCATTAACCAATAATTGCAAGGCAGATGCAATGTCATGGCAATAAATAAAGTGATTAAAAATAAAAGAAGGACTATAGTTATAATTATACACATAATATAATTATATAGTAAAAAAAAAAATATATATATGGTAACATTTGATTTTTTTTTTCTGTGCACACTTATACCAGATAAAAGTCTTCTGAATAGCTAAAAAAAAAAAAAAAAAACAGGAAGTGATATTTTCTGTGTGTTTTTTGTAAATAGACAGTTTCAAAGATAGGAATATGGTGGTTGTCATTCATTCAGCATATACAATACAATATTAGTTACATTTGTGATCTGCAGATGGTCCAGACTATAATATTTATTGGATGCACTGGAATACAGTAAATTATTAATAAATAATTATAAACAATTAAAACTACTAAATGAATACAAAAATATATAAATACAGTAATTATTAATTGCTAAAGTCACATTGTTTGGATTCCACTCTTAAAGACTGTACCATTAACAAAGAAACCATTGTGTAATGGGAGGCCATGAATACAGTGCTGCTGAACTTCTAACACTGTCTATTTCAGACATCTGTTTTCCCTTATACATAGTATACAGCTAGTCCTTTACTTACGATGGAGATACGTTATGACGACTCCATCGTAAGTCAAAAATATAAGACGAAGATGGTCCTATGACTGAGACAGTCTTTCCTGCTTCATGCTGATTTATAATTTTCATTTTCTGCTCTAAACTGATGGCTTTCCTCTTCTTTTTTCCCTACAAGCAGAACACATACTTAAAAACATGCTTTTATCACAAAAGTTACTGTTTGAAACCGAAACAAACACACATTGAGACAACTTTACTCTGTCGACCGCTAGCGAGAGATACGATCATCTCAGCTGCACATCCAACTTATCGTACACCGTACGCTACTGCCTGTGCCTGTTGTGCTAAATTTTACATATTTTTACAATTTTGTGTTATCGATATCGTCATCGCAAGAACTAAAAATTGTAAGTCAAACCATTGTAACTTTGGGACCATCTGTACTCTCAAATCTCATATTGGTATATGGCTTTTTTCAGCCATAATAGCTTTCTTGTTTATTATGAGTGATTAGTGGTCAATTACATTGTGGGTTCCTGAATGTAGCATAAACGGTTTATAATAAACCTTCTGTAAAAACATTTGTTTTTAGCGCAGGAGGGGAAAAAAAAAAAACATAGTTCTAGTTTGTTTTTCAGATTCATCTACCAACATATCAGACCTACTTGATTCTCCTTGGACAAGACCATTGCCTAAAGGCCTCAACCTGGCATTTAAAATTCATGTCACTTGTGAAAGTTTCTTCATAGTGACCTTTCCTTTGGCTTCTTCCACTTCTGTTTCCAACACTGTTTGCCCTGCAGACATGCACACCAAGAAAAACACTTAGAAAATTGCCTCTGACCCAAACGATTAAATTAGAGACATTATAAAGCAATTGAAGGAGGATCAGGCTGCCCTCCAAAATGCATGCATATTTAATTTGTCCATACACTTCATCAAAAACTTAAATTATGATGGTGCTGTTTGTTTCCAGCGTGCCAATAATGATAGTCAAATCATTTGCCCTTGCGTCACCTCTCTGCCCTATCTAAACTCAGATGAAGAGGTGAGTTGTGGTCAGACTTGGTGGGTAGAAGTAGAGAGTGGATCTACAGATTGCAAGGTTTGACTGACAGCTTGGGAGCTCAGTGGGATTGTCCTCGGCTCTCTTATGTGCAAAGACAGGTGGGACACAAGGAGCAATTTTCTGACTTGGAAAGCCCGTGGTTCTTTATCTCGACATCATGGCTTCCTGCAGGATCACTGGAATTAAGACTAATAGACAGCGAACCAAATCCACCATGGTGTGAGAAAACCATAAGCTGAAAACTGTAAACTTGCAGTAAGACGCGCACAGCTCTGTTAAAGTTTAGTAGACTCACCATCAATGTGTCATCAATGTGAATTTTGGTCATCTTGTCCATTTGTTTCCCCACCCGGGTTTATCTTTAAATTGTCTTTTCTGCCCCACTAAATAAACCTTGTGTGGTTTAAGTAGTGAAATGAGAGCATTCTCGGGTGATGGAGTGTGGTTGGGAGGCTTGCAGGCTGGCTGATAATCTCATTTAAGAATGCAACTGGAAGAGTCGCTGTAGTGGAGACAGTGACGGTGCAGAAGGGAGAGAAATGTAATATAGCTCTGAGCACTAAAAGGCCAGTTTATCAGTGCTCCATTGGAGCAAATATATCCAGCACAGAGAGCAAGGTTGTGGAGTCAGCTAGCATAGGTCTTGCTTCCTGCAACTGCACTGATAGCTGAGAGATACAAGTCAGATGCTGTGAATTCTAAGATCAATTTCACTAAAACCTAATAATTATGACGTGTATCTATTAGAGAGTTACAAATGGCAACATTCATATGAATTCATGAACAGTCTACCATTCGGCAGTAATTTGTTCAGGACGGGAATGAGTCAGTGTATGCATTCCCTTACATTTTGCAGTTTTTCTCAGTTGCTTTGAAGCGTTTCTCAGATCAGAAATGAAATTCTCAACCTCCACATCATGTAGTCACTTGTGCACATCATAAAAGCAATTTCTCGTTGCTTTGAACAAATTGCGAATGTCTGCTGTTTCCTGCTTTATTGTTGTGCCTTCGTCTATGGATTATCAGTGTCTGTGGAGGCATAAACAAAGCGCACAACAAAGAGAATCCTTTGCCAAAACTTTACTGATTAAAGGATAACTTTACAACAGCGGGCTAATGCTCTCACCCAGCACTGATGCGTTTGACTACAACCATCCACACTGGAACCTACGCGCATACTCTCTAAACATAAAACAAACAGTGAACTAACCCCTACGTAATGACGTAATAACATCTGATTGGACGATACAGAACTCAGCATCAGCACATATAAAATAACGGTAACTTAACTTATATATAATTATCTGTAATTATTAACACTATAACTATTTATTTATGCCATGTTGATCAAAATATTTTATACTGTTTCTCACCAGGATTGTCTTAAACCCCAAAACATTTAAACATCAGTTCATTGCATAAGTCATTGAATGGAAAAAGATTTAAACCCATTGTCAGAATTTGTCATTTAATAGCCTAAATTTCCATTCAACTTTTTTTTTTGTAAATGTGTCTTGACTTGATGAGTATTGACAATAATGAATCTTGTCATATAGGGGAGTGTATGACATCAAGATCAATCAATGATCAACTAGTTCTAAAACAGATCAAATGTGAATCTTCAATTGCTAAACATATACAGTCTGAAAATGATCGTTTCTAAAAATTAATAAACAACCAAGAAACAAACAAACAATAGCACAGTACATTAAATTTGTGAATCCTGTCCGACATACAGGAATGTGTACATTTGTGCTGTTGAAATTCATAGATGCCATACAGCCTTGTTCATTTTCATTCCTTGTAATCCAAACTGTAGTCTATATCAGGAAATACTGAAACTGTGCACCGTCATATATATATATATATATATATATATATATATATATATATATATATATATATACATACAACATGTCTAAACATTTTGATGATCTTGTTTGTCAACAATGACAAAAGGCGATGAGTTATTCATTGATATAAAAAAATCCTTTTGAGGGATGAACTAAGAATTTATAGGAAAGAACAGGCTTTTGCAAGAAATCCAATGTGTTTTGCTGTTTGTACAAATTGTTGCGAGAAATGCTCTTACTGATTTGCAAATATTAGGAATGATTTGGGAAATGCTCCAAGCAACTGAGAAAACTGTAATCACAAACTCTGTTTGTTATGCTTCATCTAAACAGCTTTGCACTACTAACAATTTGTCCTAATTCTAGCACTCACTGACAACTGAACAGACATTATGCTTGAACATTTACATGCCTGCGTATGAACATGTCCTATGTGGCTGCGTTCATTTCAAAATGTGTGACCCACAAGGCATCATGTTCCCATGAATGCAGAGGTCATATGTGACCGTGTCAGAGCTTTTTTGTTGACAAAGAATGCTTTTGAACAGATGCACATAACCTGGTGGACATGCAAGATGGAAGATAAAAAAAGGTCAAAGGGTAAGAACCTAAGATCTATGACTGGGAGAAATGTAAAGCAGGAGTCTTGGCATAACAAGACAGCAGGGAGAAGGCACGCAAGAGTCAGCCAGAAGTAGCGAGGGGAGGTAAGAACGCAGGCAGAGAGCAACGGAGAGATTGCTGCTGATAAAGGTATAAAGAAAGCGAAGCAAAGGAGGAGGATAATCCACAGGTTTGACCTTGCAGTCCTGATAGAGTCTTTGGTTGGAGAGATTGACTGAATAAAGCTCCTGCCAAACAGAGGCAAGCTGTGTCCTATTTTCTGAGTTGGGTCCATGCCAGATTCACCTTATAATACACAGTGAGGATAACAGATATGAGATCAGCTAACCATTCGGCTCATTATCTCTCCACAGTCTATTAGTTTTGGCAGTGGACCGGTTAAGGCCACAATGTCAGCATGGACTAAGGACATTTGGGCCAATGGAACTCCAAACAGTTGCATTTCTCATATTGCAAATGTTGTGTATAGGAATCCTTCTGTTTCATATGATGTCGCAATGTATATTCTCTGCCACTTTAAAGACCGACGAGGCAACTGATTGCAATGCCAATATTATTGTGTCTTTGCTTCATTAAGGAGATAATCAACTGTCTTGATACGCTTTATTACGTACCGTGCATCTTCAAGGAGCAGCAGTACAATGGACTCTTCTTATCATTTTGGGTTGTAGCTTTGTTTGCCTGCTTACCTCATTTTCTAAACAGGGAGATCGTTTCAGCAGCAAGTACCGCGAAGATGAACAAAAGTTAGTGTGTGCATGCATGCATGCATGCATACAGATTTGATATATCAATATTAATATTAGCATAGATTTTTATTATGCATTTTAATTAGATTTTTAAGGTTAACAAATACTATAGGTAAATAAGCTCCATGCATTTCCAACACTGATAGATGAAGACTTTTCCAATATACTATAAATATAGGTAAAAAGCAGTATAATGAACAACAATACAGTTATTCAAAACAAAACTACCAACCCATGTTGGTTCAAAAATACACAGATCAAATAATGACTCAAGTATTTGATACACACAAATCTGTCACTATCCAAACTCTTAATTATAGGATTGATTAACAAGGTTAAGTCAGTTCAGTCTAATTTTATTTGTATAGAACTTTTAGAAATGGACATTGTCAAAAATCCACAAAGCAGCTTTAAAGTAATAAATGCTGTGGCTCAAGAATACATTTCAAATTTGTATATTTATTCTTATATATTATATCTGGGTAACACCAAATGACCATACATTATAGTTTTATCATTGTTAAAGGTATTACGTGTTTACTGATGGAGATTTGAGTGCAAAACTGCTTGTGGAAGTTGTACTCCTAAGCCAAGTTTCTGGTTGCTAAGTGTTACCATTCTCAGTAATCTCAGAGTTTTTTCAGATGTGCATGTGGAGCAAATTAGAGATGTGTGTAAACAAGTTTTAAAATTTAGCAAAAAATAAGCGAAAACTAAATCATAGCTAAATCTATTTTCCTGTTATAGAATCATGTTGACATTTCACTCTAACTCCTGTTTGGAATTGTTTTCGTTTTCACACATTCTCACTCTTTCTCTCTTGGTTGGCTGATGGCTACGGTCCGAATGGGCCAAGCAAAATATTACTTTTTTTTTCTTGTTTTCTTGTGATCATGACTTAATTTTCTCGACATAACAGCTATTGTTTTCTCATTATCTCGACTTTGTTTTCACATGATTTTATTGTAAAAGTCTGTTTTTACAAGACATACTTGTATCGTGAGAAAATCTCACCCCTTATGATTGTTTCTGGTGTATATCATGGAGCACACTTTGGTCATGATGCTGCCTCTAGAACATGCTCTTATGCCGAATACACAGAAAAATTAGGCACTGATCAAGAGGAAACAATGTTTGTTATGTCAAGATCACAAGAAAATTAAGTTGTGATATAGAGTAAACAACTTTTGTTATGGAGAGAGCACGAGATAACTACGCCGTGATCATGAGAAAGCAAGCAAGGATCTAATATTCTAATAGACGGCCTCTTCGGACTTCCGTTGATGGCTGATTCTCTGGAGAGGTTTTTTGTGCCTAATATCAGAGTAAAATGCTGCTCGACTTATCTGAGTTGAAATATGATGTTGAGTTAAAGGAACATTTTTATAGAGGATATATTTATCCCCTGACTCAGTCCTATGTACTTTATCTTTTGTACAGTGTATTGAGTTTAATTGCTATTTGTTTTGTTTTGAGTTCAATTCTTTCATACTGCAAGCTCTTTAGAAATATAACCTTGTAACATACGGTATTATTATTCACATTAAATGCCAAGGATACGTGCACATATTTTAAATATGACTATCTAGCAACTCTAATGATATTTAATTATTTTTATAATTATTTTAATCAGTGTCTTTCTTTCATTCGAAGAAAAGACCTAGTTTAAAAAGCATCTCTCTCTGTGTACTGAGAAGGAGGCCCCTGGTTTCCAATGGTTTTTCCAAAGCTTTAGACTGCTCTTGCAATTGGAGGCAAGCCAGCAAGGCTCTTTTAATGATGGAATGACTGTTACTGATGTGAAATGAACACACTAGATCGGGTTTGTGATTTCCCATTATCTTTACCCTGCCGGGAGATCTCGTGCTCACTTGCAAACAATCGATAGCGTTTAACGCCACTGGAGCAATAAAGGTAACTGACTGTGACATTCACAGAGTGCGGAGAGACAGATTTCTACCATTTGCTCTTCCTGCTGTAAGGCAGACTGTAACATTTGTAGGAAGATTTTGAAAGAACATTTCCATTTGTGAGAGGCATTTTTGAGACTAATTTCTGTGCTGTGTGCTTTCCAGCTTCCGCGAAAAAAATCTGTCAGGAGTGAATTCCCAGTAATTACTTATGAAGGCTGGAACAGAATGAAATCAACAGAGTTACTACTTCTATACTTGTTTTATTTCCCTCCTCACAAGTATACTCAGGTTTTCATATTGTTTTTTTGACACTCAGGCTCGCTGGTGTGTGTGTGTGTGTGTGTGTGTGTGTGTGTGTGTGTGTGTGTGTGTGTGTGTGTGTGTGTGTGTGGCTCAAGGGGCTGCTTACTGATTCTGGACAGGTATTTGAAAGAGGTCATAGGTTTAGCTGAGTATACTCAAGCCAACTCTGGCTGTTCTACTAGCAGAGATGGAGAGTAGATTTTCTGTATCAGTACTTTACTTCACTATTTATTTTTTGGACAACTTTTTACTTTCACTCATTACATTTTTACACAAATTTCTGTACTTTGTTTTTCTAACATTTTAAAGCAGGCTCGTTACTTTAGTTTTCATTTATTTGGTGACATTTTTTTCTTCTCAATGAGCAGCTTTTTAAATCTACCACCATTTCCTGGCTCTCACACACCTAGTCTACGAAGCTAACAATGAGCAGGCAGAAGGCAACAAGAAGTATGGGGTTAACGTGAATGAGACAGAGGGAGTCAGCGATGTAAAAATGACTGAGAAAATTCCTGATCACCTGATCATCATCATCATCTTTGATCTGCTTGTGTTCTACATACGGTGGATTTCCACCCTGGACACATTCATTAAGAAACACAATTTGAAATAATTTTGTATCAATATATTAGGGAAGAGACGTTTTCAAAAGAACCATTTGGACTGCTTCTGCAAAAAAAGGCACCTGAAAGAGAAATGTACCTCAAGTGAAAAATAATTGCTCACTCTCTCCACATCTATTCACAGCTGTTTTTTGCCCCAAGACTAAAGGAACAGAGGGGCAAAAAGTGAATGCCTGGTCATCCAAATGCAAGTGGCACTTCAGCTCTGTTTCCTTTAGACCAAACTATTTTTTGCACATTTCCAGTAGACCAGAGGAGAGTGGCAGTATTAGATATTACAGTTATAATAATATAGTGTTCAGTTTCCTGAGCTTTCTGGTTTGAAAAAGATTGTACCTGGTTCTTTGGTAGGGAGAGTTTCGTTCTTCGTCTAGGTATTTATACTGTAGGTCTCATGCATTGCTAACCAATTTGCACTAGTTTCACAGTTAAAATTTTGGAAAGTTTTAATGCAATTGTTGGTCTGAATAATCAAATCAAGGCCTATTCATGAGCCTACAATGACTTCCTGCTTGGAACCATTAGAAAATCTGAAGCCCTGTGAATACTTTAATCATTGTGGAAGTAATCGGGCCAAATTTTGGATTTCATTAAATCTTTTTTCCCCTTTTTTCCAGTTGTTTTGTTATTCTGGAAATAAGGCATTTCCTGTTTTAAAGACCTTTTAAAGCTGAATTCCACTTAAGGTAATGCAAACAAACGAAATAAATTAATTGTTGAAACTCATTTAAAAAAAAAGTCTATGTTTCTTTCTCATGTATAGCTTTTCAATCTTGTCAGTCTACCACAGTTATGGCAGGAACATTCTGATCTGACTTAATAGCCTGTCTCCTGTTGAATACCAAATGCTTGTAAGTTAAAATCCTTTGGTTTATGCCTAGAGAGATTCCTAGTTAAATCGGTGGGTTAGGCATATCAGGGGGCACAGCTCTATAAACATAAGGTCCAGGGAGAGAAGGATTATACTGTGTTAAATAATCCACTATAGTTTATTTATAACTTTGTTTAAGCAGTAAACCGAATACTGTTGTCCCCTAAGTAAATCCTTTGCTTAACTGCTTGCATTATTGCACAGTCACATGGTTGTCCAGTCTTGCCATCTGTTTCCCATTTGCAAAAGAAGGCGGTAAAAATGGTGCTGGGCAAAGTATTAAATGTGACTGAAGATGCTTAAAGTGAGAGGAGAAAGGTGGATATTACAGCTTATTAGCAGGTCTATCCTAGCGGTTTTGTAACTTTATTTTCATATGCTTATTACTTAGCTATGAACTTGACTCATTTGAGCCAATAAAGATTACTAATGACCCTCAGACAACTGTAATTCTGGCATCTGTGTTTGCATCTAGTCTCTTTCAATATAGACTTGTTGGCACATGAGCTCTCGGCATGCATCATTGTTCTGTCCCGGCTGTAAGGATGCAGCCATTTCCTTTTTCTCTGACCTCCTATTCAAAACCTCCATTCATTGCCTGGTTATTTCAGACCCCAGATTCATGCAAAGACAATGACAGCTGAGTGAACAGCTGGAAAAAAAACGCAGGATTTTGACAGACCATGCCAAAACAGTAGGCTGAATAGCACATAACAAACCAAACCTGTCAATGAGTTTAAACTGGCTCTCCTTAGAAATATTTAGCTGTTGTATACGATTGTATTGGTAAACAATGCATCACTCTCTCTTTCTCTCTCTCTCTACTCTCTCTCTCTCTCTCTCTCTCTACTCTCTCAAGCAGGATCTGCTCAGCCTCTCAGCTAAATGAAAAAGCAGCATGAAGAAGTCTCTGGAGCTATAACTCTTCACCTTTAGCTGTCCACTGGCTGCTGTTTTCCGGGAATGTGTACGTGTATGTGTTTTTGCATGAATTTGTGGTAATTTTCAGGACCTACACTACTGTTAAAAATGCTGGTGTGAATCTGTATGTGGTGGCATTGAATTCAGTATATGAATGTGTTTGATAAGTATAAGATGTTACTCTGCTGCAGAGGCCAAACACCAAAAAGTAGCAGTTATTCTGCTCGTAGGTTAAAGTGCAGAACCATGAATTTTCTGTTTCTTTTTTCCTCCAAGTTCCAGCTCCTTTACTATTTTTTACTGCCGCCATCTTTTATTTCGTATACACAGTATTTGTATGAAACTTAAAGTCAAAGAGCTCAAAAGCTACTGGACAGCATTATCAATTTTTTACTCAGTAATTTTCAATTTGCTACATAAATACATCTAAAATTGTGGTCATTGAAATTTGAAATTTATAAAGACATCTAAAAAGATATTTGGCCAGATGTAGATGCACCAGGGGCCACAAAGAAAAGTATACCACTGGTAATGTCTTTTTGTAAGCCAATATGTGTCGGACAAGACTGGCCCAATAATGGAAATATGATTCTGGTCAGTATATGCTTGCTTAGAATTTGATCCTTAACCAAGCAGCTCTAAAAGGAGATAGACGAAAGGTTCTTAAGTGATGTCCTGGAAACAATAATTGTTCTGTTATAGAATGTATGAGCAATGGTTGGGCTGTTTTTGCTTTCTCTTCTCAGCTTTTCAGAAATCTTTAAATGCAATCTATGCTTTATGTCCAAATGAATTTGACTGACAATGTGTTTGTATACCCCTTTATTTTATTTGCTGAATTTCAGGGGTCTGAATTTGATCCCTTAAGCATACAGAAAAAGACAGCATTACTTTATTTCCTGATTTGTTTTCCCCTATTAAAATTCAATACAAAATACATAATAAATTTCCCGTCCCCTGAGGAAGGTAATGACATTTAGTATTGTTACTGTCCATTTATTTATTTTTCTATTTATTTTACTCTTTTGTAAAAACATTTTCAGTTGAAATGCTAACACCGATTATGGATGGTAAATAAAACTGCTGCGTCACGTACAGTAGAACACATCATTACAGATTTTGTGATGAATTAAAACTGTAGACTTCTGGTCAGAGAAAAAGAAGGAGGACAATTTTTTCTGACTGTTGAATTGAAACATTCAACACTCATTTAACACCCTTGCTGAAACTCTGAATGCTTGGTTTAGAGGTGAACAGCACGGCCAGAGCTGATGGTCATGATGCGATACACAGTGTGACTCAGCTAATGACTTATTCCAAGGGTTAGAGAATTGGTATGTATGTGGGTGTGTGTGCCCACATGCCAGTATGCTGGCATATTAAGGCATAGTGACTACTGTGCGTGTTTGTATGTGTGTATATGTGTGTATAGGTGTGTATGTGTATGTTTGTGTGATGTGTGAATGCATGTAACGTGTATTTAATGTAATATAAAAAAGAGATGGATATGTTATGTCTAGTACATATGTATATGCATAAAATGCTACATTTGAAATGATCACTGAATTAAAATAAAAGCAAAAACATTTTATTCTAGAAAACATAATGTAATAACAACGCTTGCTGTTTTGATCTGGTTTAATTCGATGTGCTTGGATGACAGCAAGCGGATTTTCTCTCATTTACAAAAATTTGTCGAGGTTTGAACAGCATACTGAAAATTGCTGTGCGTTAAATAGCTATAAAAATGCATTTATTTCCTATTTGTTAATGTATAAGCAGAGTGTCAATGGTAAATGTGGCAGTCAGTGCACACAGAAAATCAATACGAATAATTCGTCCTTGAAGTGGAAGCAATAACAGAAAGCAATAATCATATTGAACAAGCACACGCCAAAGCCGTCATCCTGTCCCCCATCCTCTTTCTCAGGAGATTAATATGTGGCCTTGCAACTTTCCTTTGTTAAATCTACAGCATCAGACAAGCAGCCTCACACTTCTAGGATACTAAGCACTTTTGAAGTGCCTTGGTCAATTAAGCATTCTGCCATCACAGCAATATAGATTTGGACACAATGCTTGAAGAAAAGACAGAGCTTGAGCCTATAAAAATTGAACAAAGTGGCATCATCGATTGGAAGTGATCATAAGCACTCTGGCATGTTGGCACATTTTGATTTCTTGTGTGCCACTTTCAGTCTCGAGATTCCAACACTTTGTGTAATCAAGCATGCTGCGATCCAGAACACCATCACCGATACCATATTAAAATTTATATGAAAACACTCAATGCTTGAAGTCATTTAGAGAATGTTGTTATGCTTGCAGCCACGCTGCATGTTAAGTGCCTGAGCACAGTTAGAGGATGGCGCTAATCGCATGTCTCATCCACACCATGCAGATGGCAGATTGACTGGTTTATCACTTTGTGACAGCGGAGTCAGCGAGACCATGCCATCTTTTCCATCACTCAAAGAATATGGACAGCTCTTCAGGCCCATAAGTCACAGACTGCACTTGGTGCACTAGCTGAGAGACAAATTTGAATTCAAGGGATGAAGCTCACTTGGGAATCGCTAAATATACATGAATGCTTGAATGCTTAAAGATACAATTAACTGACAGTTACCTGGCATAATGCTTGCGCTGAATATTCAGAACTATTTTAACATCCATCTGTTGGGTCACTGGTGAATATTACACATTGTGCCACATGTCATTCATAAGTGCATATATTGCGTTTGACAACAACAACAAAAAATTTATAATAATACATTATGCAAGCATCAATATCTCTCTGGTGTCTGCTGGTATTTAATTATGATCTGTTCTTAATGGCCTGAGCTTTACTGGCAAACATGCATTAAGCATATGACAGGCATAAAACAAAAGCTTAAACAAAATCATTTGGCATTCTGCCAGGATTTCCCTGTTAAGCAAGTCAAGAGAGTCGACAGTAACATAATAGTAACATATTCTTGTAAAAAAGAAATTGCCATCCTTTACCTGCACTTATAATGGACAGTTCTCACTTAAGACAACTGGCAAAAGCCAGTGTGATTTGTGTGATTAAAGTTTTGGCCTGAGTTTAACTTTTATTTAAAAAAGACATACAAATAAAATATATCCAACTTAACTCATCAAAAAAATCTAGATTGTATGAAATCATTGTTGTGTTTTTGAGAGCTGAAATAAAATGAAGGAGAGACCACTAGAAAGCTCAGAGGGATGCATGTGGTCCAACTATTAACATAATTGTACTACATATATTTATTTTTGAACAACTTCATTTAGAATATGTACTTACCTGAAACCATACTGAACCCAGTAATGTTCATAATTTGTCTATTGGTGTGGCAATATGTTTTGCATGTCTATGATATATTTTGTTGCAATAAATATTGTGGTGTTTGCTTGCATCCTGTTGTTTTGAAATCTTTGAGGATACACTACTATCAGTACCTCTGCCAAACTTGCACTGGCTTTCATCTCTATACTGCCATTTCATCAGTTATGTCAGTCTGTATTCTCATTGAAAACAAGCAGCTCCATAGTTCTGCTTGCTGGAGTAGCAGCCATTGACAATCTTCATTTTTTTATCTGTGTTTTCTAGATGCTGTATAAGAGGCAGTATTCTAAACATTGCTCACCTAGACACACTGTGACATTTTGACAACCTATAGCCTTGAGACTAGTGCTGGATCACTGCCGGGATTGTAAAACATTGAAATAAAGTTGTCACTGTGGTCAACATGTATTCCAGTCTGGAATGCAGAAATACAAAATTGTTTGCAGTGATGTGATATCCATAGCATGTGTCTGTTTTTTCACTAAGGCTAGTATCGAAGCCTTTTTGTGTGCAAATGTGCCGTGTTTTTCTCCCACTTTTGCTTTTTCTACTCTACTCTATGATGATTTTGCATGTCCTACGCTAAATGCTAGTCTTCAATCTATCTGGAAATCACACATTAAAACCTCCATCAATGATTAAAAACATTTTCAGTCTTAAATGTCAAGTCTTCTTGTATTTTAGTGTTATCCATCACAATTTGGAATATGTGTAGAATTAATTCATGACTGCTAGACCCGCAAAATCTGAAATAACTTGTATTAATTGATTTGGAGGACTTCCATGTGCATTTCATGACTAGTGTGAAAGCAACCAATGCTTGTCAGTGCACAGGTGGTGATTGGTATTAATAGTTACCACCCAACATCTCTTAGATCAAGACTTCAGAGAGGCGCTTCCACTGTAAAACAGCTGGCCATAACCAGTGGACTGCACCACTGCTCACCACATGAAATTCCATTAAAGCAGGACTTCTGAGACCTTTTCCTCTCTCTCTCTCTCTCTCTCTCTCTCTCTCTCTCTCTCTCTCTCTCTCTCTCTCTCTCTCTCTCTCTCTCTCTCTCTCTCTCGCTCTCTCACTTTCCCTCTACTGTGAATTACATGGACTGCTCTGGAAATGAACCCAGAGCAGTGTTACATTCCTCAGTTCCTTACTGTTTAAGCATTGATTGAATTTCCTTGGTCTTTTGACCAAGAAGAGATCACAGAGGAAAACCTAATAAAGGCATGCCAGGGCCTGCTGGTTGGTAATTTAGTTAGAAGAAACATATGAGGAGTACTATCATGCTTGTCATGCCCACTGGTCACACGAACAGACTAGAGTGTTTATATGCATCATACAATTAAGGCCAGTGAAGCAGTAAAAACTTTCCAATATTTTAAATTGATATTTATATGCTTAGTTGCTAATATGTATAAAAAAAAGGGCAAAAACTTGCAAAAACATTATACATAAGTTGCAACTACTGTATACTATAAATGCCAAAAACAGGTTAGACTTTTCAATTCACAATGTTGGATAAAGATAAAAAATTATACCAATAGTTTACTGAAACATGGGCTGGGAAATAATTAATACAAAAAGGTTAGAGTTTATATTGTATAGATTTTATATTAGTATCTGCTAATTATTCATCAGCAAACATTCATGCATAAAATGCTCACATTTATTTCGAGATTGGGGAATATATTTTATTTGTATAGCATAATATTTGATGTATTAAAATGTATTATGTATTAAATGTATTATTTATAGAAACACTTTGAGGCGTGCACCTGTATTGATTATTCTTTGTCTTACGAAACCCAAGAGTGAAAAGAATAATACAAGTGCAAAACAAGCAAACAAATAAAACACAATTATGCATACAATATTTCAAACTGGAGCTTCCTTAATAGACTTCTATATTTACTCTGGGTCTTAAATTAAAGGACTGCTAGGCAAGGTAAATACATAATTTAGTAATCAGTTTAAAGTTATTTAAAAACATTAGACATTAGGGAAATTAATATTATTTACTAAGATAAAATAAATCCAATGAGCTGCAGCCATTTGAGACCGAATGTGAATATTAACAATAAAGAGTGTGAAAAAGACAAACAATTATCAGTGGGTGTTGACAGAGCAGAGAAGCAGCTGTGGAATCCAGGAAGGAGACAGTAAGCAAACAAGAAGGGAAATAGGCAGAGCAGAGAAGAAACAGGGTTAAAAAAAGGGCCACCAGGGAAAGATTTGCCTTTGAGACTGATGCCTGGGACGTACCTGATAGAAGGGTAATAAAAAATATAAAAAAAATATTTCAGATAGCTTTTAGGAATGCCTTTCAGATAAGAATAATGTATTGAAAATATCTCATGACTGGTTCAGGAAGCTGCCACATCACACAAAACAGTGTTGCCAAACTTTTTAACAAATTCAAAAAGCTTGGAGGTGCTAAAGACCAACTGACATAAGCATAACTTCCAAACATACTACCCTTGGAGACCTTTGGAACAATCTTTACATTTGAAATAGGATACAATTGGTTAAGCCCATGCAAATGGTAAATGGCCCTGCAAAATGCAATGGAAGAAGGATGCATGGAGTAGAAGTAGAAGTTGCCCACAACACTGTAAAAAGATGAGGTGCCTTGGTTTAATGTAGGATAAAGAAACCGACGGCCACTGACACAGAAGCAAAGAGTTAAAGAGATGCCAAGAGCAGGTGTTAGAACAGACAAAGAATAATATTTGGAGTATTTAAAGGGTTAGGAAGAGAGATGGAGACAAACGGTATGCCAGGAAAAGGGTAAGAGTTCAAGTCGGAGTGCGGAATAGGAGCAGAGGAAATGGCAAAAGAGTCATATTCCTTCACCATTCCATAAATGTCACTGCTTTCAAACATCCTTACAATTTACACACACATTTTTATTTCAATTGAAAATCAAAATACACCACCTCACATCGTGTTCCAGATATATTCAAGTTTTTAATCAGGTATGCAACATTTGAAATGCATTTACTGTAAGTGCTCCACCAAGAGGGTGTAACATTTACACCTTGCATGACACAAAATCAATACCATCTAAATAAACTTCAGTAGTGAAGGAACACAAGCATATTTTTCTTGGCTTGTTGTTCACAGCTCTGCAAATGATTACCGGGAACTATAAAAGCGCTCTCTGACAGGCTATAACATTTAGACATTAGCTTGCATATCTTTTGAACATGAATTATCCTCCTCTATTTGCTAATAACGATCGAAACTCATGTGTCACTGTTTTGTTGCGTGGTAGAAAGCAGAGTGAAATTTGTAACACATAGTGTCAATAAAAATGGGATCTACTGCCGAGTCGAGTTTTATTATTTTAAAACCTACCTGTATTTTCAGACTTTACAGTATGTCATCATAAACACATATTGCCAGTTAGAACATAACTCTAGTTGAATGGTAACTTAATGAGGAACAGTCTCTCACAGAGTTCTGCATCACCTAAGATGTTGGTCAGGCATTGATGGAACAGTGGTGTCTCTATCTATCCTGTGTGCTCTCCTGAAAAACTTTCATTACTGTGCCTGAAGACATAATGGGTTTTAGTGAGTCAATTCAGGGTGTGAGAGTGGGATTTAGCTACTCTGTGAGTAACAGTGCCAACTATGAAATATTGCATGGAGTAACACGTGCAATAGCAAAGATCAATACGATTGAGTCAATCAATATGAATGTAAGAAATGTGTAATGAATAAAAGCTTTGCATTGCTTTAACAATAATGTAAATTTTTCTACTGCTACTTTTTTAGTCTTTTCATGCCAGTAAATAAGACTGACAGCCATGAGGTTAGTTTCTTGTGTTCAAGGTGGTGTGGTTAAGGATTTGAGATTGCCGAGGCCAGCCTAATCGGCCACTTTAAGATGGTATTAATGAGGAAAGGCTCATGGCGGTGTTTCCTGGAGTGCATAGTTCTGCAATAAGCTTCTTTCCACCTGCTCCAGTTTATCATGGGGTGCTGGTACTGGAAAATTGGCAACACAAGATTTTAATCCCTTACCAAAACCCCATCATAATTTGTAATCTGAACAGGACTAAGTGAAAAAGCAAATCCTAGGACAATCTCTATATATTATTATATATATACTTACAGAGCTCAATTACAAATAAAAATAAAACTATTTTACATGTACACTACCAGTTAAATATTTTATATGTATATATATATATATATATATATATATATATATATATATATATATATATATATATATATATATATATAATTTTTTTTTATTTTACATTTTTTCTCTTAAAATAAATTTTTTTCATTTCTTTATATTAAAAAAGGAAAATTGTGAAAAGTCAGAAATGTATTTTATTTATATTGTAAATGCCTTCATTATTATCTATAAATACTACAACATAGAGAGTATAAAAACCTCTTATGAGCATGTGTGCAAATGTTATGACTACAACTAAATTTAGACTAGAAATTTGCCTGCACAATTCTTGAGCCATTATTATTATATTTTATAGACATTTCTTATTACCAACATTTATATATATATATATATATATATATATATATATATATATATATATATATATATATATAGCTTATATATAAGCAATATATAATCTTAAAAAAAAAAACAGTCTGAAATTTTTTTGAGCATATCAGATGCAAGCTCTAAACTTGTTTTTATTTTCATCTTTTATACTATTTCTACTTATAAACACCGTAACCTTTCAGTTAAGTTACAATTACTATTGAAAATACCTGGGCAACAATTTCATTATTTATTTACCTTAAACCAAATTTCTAACTTAATCCTTAAAATGAACAAACTAGCTTACCTCTGTAAAGCAGATGTGTGCTTTTGTTTAACAAACTAAATGATTATCAGACCTGTAGTGCCACATGCAGTCATTAATTGAGGCAAAAAACAATTAACACACCTTGGCCATCTCTTTAATCATTCAATTTGCATACAGGAATATGAAGTATGGTTTGGAGAAATCCGATTACCAATTTAATTCTGCTTTTATCTGGGATTTCCATACATTATTTCTAAATTGCGTATCCCTAAATGGTTGCCAGTTGGTTTCATTGGATCCAGGGTGTTCTGATGAAGGCCTTCCTTTATAAAGTGAATTAATGATGGAAGTCCCCCTCCCCATCACACACACACACACACATGCAAAAAAAATGCAGCAAGCTGATTATAAACCCCAGACGTGATGCAATCTTCATCTTTATTAAGATGTTGAAAGCTTTGTGGCTCAGACAGCCTGGATGACCGCACAGTCCTTTTCAACCTTATCACAAAAATAAAGCCTAGAGGTATTTCAATGAGGCAGGAGGTATATCAAGTGTAGAGCAGGGGTTGGGGAGACAGAAACAGGGTTGGCCCAGGAATAATTAACAAATAGAATGCAGATGGCAAAAGCAGATGGTTTCATTTCTGATTTCGATGGATGGCAAGCAGAGGGTTGCTGCTCTGCTGATGATAATCGATGCACTCTTTTCCCCCAGAAAAGACTCGATAAAAAAAATAGTAGAATTATCACCAGTGTAAAAATAATTTCCCATCCATAGCTGTCGGCATTAACCGCAATATACTTATATTCAGATGAGAGCATACACACGCACTGAAGAATTACTAGGAAAGTGACACAGTAAACAGGATAAGGAATCTGTGGGAGAATAGTGAAGAAACACATTCAAATTCTTCATTTTATAGCCTTATAGAAAACACAGTGTTTGGTTGTTGATTATGGCAACAGGGAGGGTGATACACATTTTTTACCCACACACTTGGAAAGTCATAATTACTAGCCTATTACCTAGCACTGTGAAGTACCAATCCACAGACCTACAAACCCAGAAACTTTGTTTACTTTATTAGTCAAAACTTTTCAAAACATTCCAGCTCTGACACAAGCCCAATTTGCTTTGATTGAATGATCAATTCCCAAGACTATAGAGGTATTTCCTCACATGTGGTGCTCAGTAAGTTATTATGAGGCATGTTTTCTCAAAAATGTGTGAAAGAGTGACATGCTAAAAGGTCATTGATTTTTGTATTCCCATGATTCCTTCCTGGTGGAGCATGAAGGGGTGAGCGTGACAGATGTTTGGCACTGCCATCCTGAAAAATGACAGGGGAAAAACAGATAATGCAATCCAGAGTTGGTGGTGAGTGCAGTTTTGTGTTTGTACTAGAACTTGTGTGTCTTAGTTGAACAAGGTATAACATTCAAATCAAAAGGTCTAATTACAGTTCTAATCTGTGGACAGCTGGAACGAGGTCTAATCTGTGGACATTTGGAATGAGACTTTATCCTCAATTAGAGCCTCATTGTGAGAACAAAATGGCGCTTCAAATTGCATGTTTTCCTCCTTGCTACTCAGGCAATTCCTGCTGTGCTTCTACAGACAGGAGAGCAATTTGACTTAATCCGTATTGACCGCTCCTCACTGACCTCATCCTACCAGGTCCAAACTGGGATTTTCTTAGAGACAGCCAATCTAAACAACTGATTTAACTTAAGGATTTTTTATGTGTGGGACACCAAGTCTCTATTCCTGACATGAAAAATGTTGCTGAGATATGATAAGGAAGATGCAAAACCAGTTTCCAGGTGGCTTTGGATCAAAGGGAACATGCTTTTAGTTGTGGATAATGTTAGTAACATTATTGTGTTAATGTTAATGAACACATTGTGTTCATTAAAGAAATTTATTATTTTTTTTATAATAATATTCTAGTTATTTTAATTTTTTTTGAGATCCAAATTCAAAATCAGTGACAAACTGACAAGCTTGTAGTTTCAGGGCTATGGTGTCTTATTCCTTTTCTTGGCAACAAAAAGTCATAGTCTGAAGTGCCAAAGCTATGTGTTAGGACTTGCATGTGCATGCAAGTATTTTCTTATCTTTCTGGCTGTTTATTCACGTCTCTGTGTCTTTTGACAAGGCTCCTTCCATTCTTCTAAAAAAATATGGTCATTATTATTTCTAAGACTATCAAGTTGGCAGTAGAATGGTGACTACATCACTCCTGATTGCAGGTATTAGGAAGTTTAAATCAATTCACAACCATTTCAAAAGCAAACATCACTTCTAATGTCTTCCATCCCCAGGCCACGTGTTTTAATAATTAAGCTATAGCTCAGCATCAAAACTTTTAATGCTTGCTTCAATGTTACCACTATTGGATATTTATGATAATAACTCCCTCATTACATTTCTCATTAACACTAAATCTGCCCAGCAAATGTATCTTTCTTACTGAATGTTAAATAGCACTCAGGTGTTAGAATTAGAACTGTATATGCAATTCTTTTTACTTGATAGACAAAGTCCAAAGTAGGAAAGATGAGTCAAGATATAATCAAATCGTACAAGACCGAAAGGAAACTGAAATTATTAAGCAACATTTAAATTTGAAGGTAATCCTATATTACTAAATAAAGGATTGATCTTTAATTCACCCATGTTTTGTGTCATAAGTCATTACAATGTTGATGATTATATCATTAGGTATGTAGTGTAAAACGTCTACTGATATAAATAATGATATTAAGCTGTCACAGATAGCTGCTATAAATAGTCAGAGCTTGACAGTAATTGGATATTTCTGACCTCAACGCACCTTGTTTTAGAATTTACCTATATATTGTAGATTGGTATTTAATGCTTACACTCAGGCGAATATAATAATAAAACATAATAACCGGACATAATTATCAGGAAACCAGGTAATCAATCATCCCAAACTCGGCACATCTCTGATAGGGTATATTAATTAAAGAGAGAGCACTGATGAGTGATGCGTGTCCTCCTGATCACTAATCACTACATTGAGCCTGTTGCTGTTGTCACTGGCAGTGAGTTCCAATAACAGTGTTGCCTGGTAGGGCTTTACAGGCTGTGTGGGACTATGGGCAGATTTATCGCTGACATTTGATCTGGGCAGCTTTTGGAGGACTCTGTGCTTTTATTTTTTTAGTTTTTAGTTTGTTCCTTTGTAATAGTACATTTACCATGGGTTTGAGAAATGCACTATAAATTTTCAACAGACTCTTCTCTGTCTTATATTGTTGTATATTTTATAGATTTTAACATATATATATATATATATATATATATATATATATATATATATATATATATATATATATATATGTATATATATATATATATATATATATATATATATATATATATATATATATATATATATATATATATATATATATATATATATAGACAAGTATCTATAATTTATATGATCATCACTGCAAGCTATTTATCCAATCAGTACAGGGTTGCAGTCATCCAGTTGTGAGAGTCTGGAAGAGACATGAGCTTCCTGTTTTCCTACAGAGCCAGTCTTCAAGGCTGAGAGCTTAGCTGGTCATCAATCAATACCTCAAGGCTCCTGGTGGACCTTGATGGTAATAATGACAATGAGCTTAGCTGGACAGTGGAGGTGGGCAAAAATTGAAGGACTTGTTATGGTGGCAATAGCCTACGTCAATGCGTAAGTTAAAGAAATCGCCACTTCATTCAGAATGTGATGTCTTTAAGGCAAGTTGAGATGTCTGCCAAGATGAGGTGTCTGTATGGAAAGAAGAATTTTAAGTCATTAGCCATGCAGAGGTAAATTAAACTGTGAAACTAAAATACTAGATGAAAAGGAGTGGCTTTTTCAATGTTTTCTACAGGCACACTGATATAAGACATCGCAGAACAACGGTAGACAAATATGTAGCATAGCCTCAGCATTCTCAATCTGGTCTTTTTTCCTGCCATTTAAATCTAAATAATGACAAAAAAATGTGAAGCTAAACCAATTACAGAATAAAGCAAGCGTGTTAATTACATTTAAAATACAATTGCTTGGTTTGCTTATTTTAATGATTTCTAATAACATTGGCATTTTCCCCTTATCTATTTTTAATATTTATAGCTAATTTTACTGCTTCTCTGCAGATGATGTCTGCAACAAACATGCAGAATGAAAGTGGATTGTATATTCAATATGTGATTAAAAAAAAAACTTTTTTATTGACTTTGAGATTTAACAATACGTTTTAGTTTATGCTTCATCCATTCATTTTATAATATCTGCACCAGGATACTCTATTTCATCACTCTGTTTAAATAAAAAACTGTTTCTGCAAGTTTCTCACATCCTCCAGTGCCTTCAGGCTTGTTGCTGTTATATCTATTGGAAATCTTTCATCACTTGCAGGGTTGGTACATTACCAATAGCAGGTGGTGCATCGGCTAGGCTGACTGGCTTGGGGCTGATGGACACAGAGAGAGTGGTGTACATTTCTAAATACCGTCTGTTTTTCCAAATATATCATCATCAAAAGCACTTGACTTTGTTTAGACAAGGCAGTTTTACACAAAAGAGGTTTTAGTGGCTCCTCTGAGGCATCATCAATGCTCATGCATTATTGAAAAGTCGAAATATTTATCTAAAAGTAGAGAATAGTTTTATATGAGGCTATAGAAAACTCCATGCTGCTAACAACAATGTAATTTATACGTGCGCTAAAACAGTCAAGCAAACAGTATAAGTAATAATCAATAACAATAAGCTAATTAAAGGTACTTTGTAGAGGTTTACTTATTGTGTGTGTGTGTGTGTGTGTGTGTGTGTGTGTGTGTGTGTGTGTGTGTGTGTGTGTGTGTGTGTGTGTGTGAGATAACTGACTGAACTGACACAGGAAAGAGCAGTGCACTGTCTTTCAAATTCTCTCCTGTGGTTAAGCTGCATGTAGCTGTCAGAACGTGGAATTCAACACAACATAACCTCCCCCAATCATATCAGCCAGCTAATCAGCACTGCCATCACTGAGCAATATTCCTCTCCCCAGTCATCAGGAATTAAAGCTGAACACTCTTCTTCCCTTAATCTGACTTGTTACACATTACCTGTGGTGTTGGTTCTCTTTGATCGAGCAAGACAATGAGGCCTTAAGAACCTTATTCAGTCATTAGCCATGATACACAGGTGGGGCAACTCTCATTGAAATGACTGCTATGTAGGTGATGGTTCAATGCCAGTGACTCTGAAAGTATCTGTTATGTCACCAAATCCTCCAGTTAAGCAAAAGGTATGTGTGGCAGTGTTAAAGCTGCAGGAGACAAATGTTATAACAAGTCATAATGTAGTGTCAGGAAAAATGCATAGGGTCTTTTTTTTACTGATAAAAAGCAACTAAGAAATGCTGTTTTTTCCTCTTCCTAGTCCTGGTAATATTAATAATAATAATAATAATAATAATAATAATAATAATAATAATAATAATAAAGAACATATTACATAATTTCCTAATTTAATTTATTTAAGTAGTAGTAGTGTATTTTTTTATGGCTGTCTGATTTATATTTGTAATGTTAACTGATGATGAAACATGCTCATTGTGTCTAGCATACATTCTTGGTTGCTTCACAAAGCATGATTTTTAATTCTTCATTTCCTTTTCTATATATCACAAGTATTCCTTGCTCATTTTTTTCTCCACTTTTTAATTGAGCTTTCAGTCTTGTCTAAACATAAGAGGCCTCGGTAAGAGTTTTTCACCCTAGACATTTCTCAGTATTTCCATATGGTTATACTGAAAGATTATTACAGTCTGCCAGCACATAATGAGAAGCAAAAGTGTGCATTTGTTCACTTTTTTTCTAAGTAACTCATTGCACAAAAGCATATTACAATTTTTTCAGTTTCAGAAGTGTGTGCTGCACCAGTCTGGAAATGTCATGAGTGTCTATGCAAAGAAGTATATTTTAGATATTTTACATTCTGAGTAATGCTGCAGCCAGAAAGCAAAAAGGTTTCCCACAGAAAACTGCAACTCCTCCACAGTGAACTTGAGCTGTGAACTTAGAACTTGTGGTTTGTCTGACACATTCTGTGAATGTATTTTGCTAAAATGACACTATGATTTGTTGTGAGTGTGGCATGGGTGTGTCCAACTAACAATGACAATTCTAAAGTTATGAGACTTGCCCTTGTGACATACTCATATATCAAATGATTGTCTTTGTTTCACTGAAAATGTGTCTATTAGTGCTGAAGTGCTCCTGTGCACCCTCACACATTTATATCACATAAATGGTGTTTAGGTCTACTAGACCAATAGAAATAGCATATAGAAAAAATAAGTTCTTAAAGCAAAGATAATCTGCTGCATGTTTGTCTACAAATATTTTCAGATGAATCTGCATCATATAATTTAATGACATTCTCTCATCTGTAAATTGTGCAAAGCCAAGCGCTATAAATAGCTCTGTGTTTCAGTGTATTACCATAGCCAGTCAATATGTTAAATAGAATATAATTTCACTGAGCTTTAGAAATCATTTTAAAAAAGAAAGAATCAAATGTAGAAGGGGTTTCCCCTCTTTAATATAAAGGACTTTCTGAACATAAGGATCCCTTCTCGATTAATTCAATTATTGGGAGTGAATTAGAAGAGAGGATGACCACTGACCATCAAACCTTTCCAGCATCAGCTCATCTGCAGCCTAGTGATGTAGTGAAAACTTGTACACTGAATATTTTTTTTATTTTAGAGATGAGCCACCAAGAGTGGTTGCTGATGTGATGAGGATGAAACTTGGACCAACATGGCTGTTAAAAGAAAGATGGATTGCTACTGTGAGAATACAGTACATGTGTAACACAACAAAGTGAAAATATGCTCTTCATGTGGTGTGTTTTGGATGTGTGACTGACTATTTGTCAGTTATTCTGCCAATTTCTTATATTTTATTACATTTACATTGTTGAAAAATACATTGTTTTATCTGCATTTGTTCCATATAATGATTTCTAATATTACTTTCTTTGCTTAAATGGATTAGAAGAAATTAATTAAGAAAGGGCAGGAGCAATATAGAATAATAGAAAGCATTAAAGCACTACTGTACATTGTGTTACTTGCACTTATAAATGTCTAATATATCCCTTGTGGTTCAATATCAATATGCAATATTTATTTCTCAATATTAAAGAGCAATATAATCATGTGCAATTCTTGCGTGTATTTAATGACCTTGTTTTTATTTATTTATTTGAGTTGCCATGCTATCCAATCACAATAAAGTAACTATCATTTAAATTTTTAACACATATTGTGTTTGAACTGCTTGTAAATGAGATGGCGTAAACATTTGACGAGCATTTGTGCATAACTTAATATGATTACATTGTTTTAAAATTCAAAGAATGCAGCAGGTCTACGTGACCCAGGAACACTTAGGTGTGTAAAAAAAATGCACAAACTAGGGTTAAATAATGACATACCTTCCTGCACAAGCCTATGCAAAGAGCAAGAGTATAGAAAAATAAACGAGATTTTATTTCAGGGAATGGTATTTTCAAAGTCTACCTTGATATCTGTAAGGTGTTTGTCTTGGCCAATTAAAAGCATTTTAATGCTCTCACTTTAAAGGGGTGTGGAGTTACAGATATGCAGGAGATGAAGTATGTATGAAGAATGTATGAAGGAGCACTGATCCTATCAGACCAAAATGTGCTTGAAGTGCTTGAAGCTTGGCCCTAGACATCACACTGTGCTGCCTTCAAATAGTCATAATGTAAAAACTAATGAAGGTTATCAGTATTATGCTGACAGTATTATGAAATACTATAGAATAAAATTATAACAATATTCCACTATAATTACATTTGTATGTTATTTGCTTTTGATCAATGATGTATTGTTTTAATTCCATGTTCTAACCAAGGCAAGGCATTAGATAGTTTATCACTGAGTCGTAGTCACTGTGAGAAGTCTAAATTTGTATTAATTAAAGGTAATTTTTCTTTGAGAAGAACTGCAATAAAAGCTAATATTCTTTTGCTCGCCTACTTTGAATGGGGTCACTTATAAATCTAGTCCAGTTGGCTGGATCATTTATTTAAAGAAGATAGAATGGTAATATAGCAGCTTCTGTTTGCACATTTTTTAAGAGGACTTTGTGATAATAGCAAGACCAGTCAAGATAACCTCTCTTCCTTTGATACTGCAGATCTTACTAGTCAAGATGTCTAATTAAATCCACCATAAAGGGTAGTATAATCGGCTGAAAAGCTGATTATGAAATTACAAACTAATGAATACAATTGCAAAATGCAGTTTTGCAAACCCAAGATGATATGTGATTAAAAATTGAATGGTTTTTTTTTTTTTTTTTTTTACCTTCTTTCACCCTATCTTCATGCTACAGTTCGAAACGTGAAAGACACTAAAAAGTGGCCAAAAATGCCAGCACTGTCCGCTTCATTTGTGAATTCTGGCTAAAAAAGTTCCTAAAATTAATTTCACAGCTACAGCTACATCACTTTAATAATTGCTGTTAAAACAGTTATTTTTGCCATTATATTTTCCAAAACAAACCCATTTAGTTGGTTCTATTTTCCAAATTGTATCAAGCTAGTAGCTTAATTTAAACCATCAGGACTTTGACCAGGCAATCATTAAAAAGGAATGAATAAATGCTGTAAATATATATCAAATTCGTGTTGAAGAATGTTCTCTTTGTTTGTCTCGTGTCATTTATATCTGAAGACTTGTTTGTACCTGTACCACAATTGGGGCCTCAACCAAATGGCCATGATAATGAAGTGTACCTTTGTAAATAATAATAATAATAATAAACTTTAGTAGTCTTACACCTATACATACTTTATGTGAATCTATCTGACTTAATACATTCCTTTTTAAATTAAAAATTAATTTACTATTTTCTCAGCAGTGTCCAACAAGTATACATAATTCAGTAGTATGTAATCCATTTACACTTTGTCCACTTCATATTACATATAACAATCTTGCTGTCTCTCTCTCTGGCTTTCTCCCGTGTACACACCCAGGGGTCAGCAGTAAGGAGTGTAAGCAGCTGGAGAAGCTCAGTTGCATAATGAGTACAATGGTAATCCCTTTCCATGCATCATGAGCTGACATACAGAATCAAACTCCATTATTCCAGGCCAAGTAAGCATTTAGACTGCAAAGGGACTGCACTGTGGGCATAAAGCAAGACTTGCTTGTGAAAGTAGCAGATGAGTCCAGTGAGATTGTATTAAATGGAGAGAAATGATATCTGTGCCTCTAAGGGCCAATGTGTAGTGCTGACATGGAGCAGCTGTAAACACTGACATGAGTTAATACATGTGCTCAGCAGGATCAGCCATGCAGTTTCATTCACACTCACTGAGGTCCTAATAAAGACTGCATAATCTCAAGATGTGTATAGCTACTGTTGCTGACTGGTATGAACATCAGAAATAAAGTCAGAGGACAAATTGTAATTAGCAATATGTAATAAACTTTATGACATCAAAACCCCCTTTTTTTTTTATAGAGCCCATGCCCTTAGGGGAAACAAGTAATATATATATATATATATATATATATATATATATATATATATATATATATATATATATATATATATATATATGCACTTTAAAAGTTGTATTGGTTCTGTTAAAACACTTTGTCATATATGCCAAACAACTAGTCCTTTTTCTTTCTTGCACAGCACAAAATGAGGACTAACAGCTGCTGCGCATGCCTCTTCAATTTCAACATTCAGCAGAAAGGAGTGTCTGAGCAAACATATCCAATTAGAACATGTTTTCGATTTTCTGCCACATTCACAACTATAGACTAACCATACAACTTCTTCTGGTGTAGCATGTAAGTCTTAGTTGCTTCTTGAATTTCTGTATGTATATATACATATATATATATTAATCTACACTTAGTACCCCATAATAACAAAGTGAAAAACTTAATTCTAGAAAAGTCTGTGCATTTTTTTAAAATAAAAAAATCTAACAAACTGAAATATTACAGGTTAATAAGTATTTAGAGCCTTTGCATCAGCACTTGAAAATTAACTCAGGTGCATCTCATTTCTGGGATGTTTCTACACCTTGACTGAGTCGACTGGATTGTGTAGACATTATTTGGAAAGGTAAAAACCTTTCTATAAATATCATATCAAAGCAAAAACCAAGCCACAAGGTCAAAGGAACTGCCTGAAGAGCTCGGAGATAGGATTGTTAGAAGTCACAGATCTGGGAAAGGCTACAAAATAATTCTGCTGCACTGAAGATTTCCAAAGGCACAGTAGCCTCCATAATTTTCAAATGGAAGAAGTTTGGCACAACTAGAACTATTCCAAGAGCTGGTTGCTTGGCCAAACTGAGCAATCAGGAGAGAAGGGCAAGAAAACCAGACACCGCTCATCATCTGCGGCACAACAGTGAAGCATGATGGTGGCAGCACATTGTTTTGAGGTGTTTGTTCATGCAGCAGAGAATGGGCAACTAACCTGGGTTAAGGGAAAGCTGAATGGAGCAATGAACAGAGATATCCTCAATTAAAACATGTTCCATAGCGTTCAGGACCTCACACTGGGCCGAAGATTCAACTTCTTACATGAAAACAACCCTAAGCACACAACCAAGACAGCAGAGGATTAGCTTAGGGATGACTCTGTGAATGTCCTAGAGTGGCCAGAGCCCTTTGGAGAGACCTGACCTGAAAGTGTCTATCCACTGATGGTCCCCATCCAACCTGAGTCAGCTTGAGAGGATTTTCTTTGAAGTATGGTTAAAAATCCCAAAATTCAAGTGTGCAAAGCATGCTGCATCATACACAAAAAGACTTGAGGCTGTAATTGCTGCCAAAGGTGCTTCAACTAAGAACTGAGTGAAGGGGAGGATATACTTATGCACATGTGATATTTCTTTTTTTTTTTTTTTTAAAGAAATTACAGATATTTCTAGAATTCTGTTTTCATTTCATCATTATGGGGTACAGAGTGTAGATTAATGAGAAAAATAAATCAATTTGAATGATTGTAATATCAGGCTGCAACATAAAATCTTTTAAAGTGAGAAGGGTCTGAATACATTCCAAATGTACCTATGGTGCATTTGTATTGTGTATATATATATATATATATATATATATATATATATATATATATATATATATATATATATATATATATATATATATATATATATATATATATATATATATATATATATATATATATATATATATATATATATATATATATATATATATATGTGTGTGTGTGTGTGTGTGTGTGTGTGTGTGTGTATCCAATAAAGGTAAAGTGGAAGCAGAGGATTTAAAACATTGGAGCCCTGCCTTTAGCTGAAATGAGCACAAGCAGACACTTTCTGAGAAAGAATATCTGATGTGGTGAAGTGATTGGAAAGATTCCAACTGTCTGTACACTGTGGAATATAAGAATAATTAGATACTATAATATTTATATTTTAGGAAACTCACATTGATAATTGCTTGTGCGGTCTTTTTAAAATAATTACACTTTCAGTTTTAGTGTTTGTAATAGTTATGTACTTGTTTAAAATTCAATGTGCTGAACAACATTCTTTAAACAGATATAAGAACATGACTGTCATTGTATAATTTGCTTGCTTTTTAACAGCATTGGGGTAGTACTAGTATATTTGTCTCTGCAGCCTGACTTGTATGAAGCAATATCCAGAGGGTCACTTTATGGGCTGTAAACCCTCCATTGTTTTTTCTGCCATCCTGTCCATTAATCATTTACATGAAACAATCAATGGAAAGCACAGCAGAAAATTCAGAGTGAGGCTTCCGACATTCCGGCATTGTGTTGTCTTGGGTTGTGTTGAGCTATTTGGCTTGGGTACATGGTGCACGCGTATGTTTGTGTTTGCCTATGTCTCAGTGCACTGCAGGGCCATGTGCAGAAGTGCCACCCAGATCCTCTTTCACAATGACTCCATTGTCTTGGCAAAGGCAGGACTATAGCATAGCCTGTGATTTGTATACAAATGATCACCAGCAGATCTGACTTGGGGCATTGCAACGATAAGTGATCCTCTATAGCTGGCACAGGGAGTCCTGAATGTGGCAGTAGGGACTAGATCAGACAGGGATTTCAATGTCAGTTGGACAGTGTCCAATATCCCTACTCCACAATATCACTGCACATTCCTTTAAGTGTGTTACATAATTTTTAAAGCAAGAATGCCTACATTTTACAGTTTTCCCTTATTTTCAATATATCAGAAAAAAATGAGGGAATGCTGCTTTCTTACAGGTTGTGCATGGTTGTGAATTCCAGCTTTTCTAATCAAATAAAATTCGCAGTTCCATACTTATTTAATTTAAAACAGATACAAACTGATCTATGAGAAATGTGTGAGAAAAGATTTGACTGCAGATCAATGGTTATGCATATAAATATGGTGCTGAGAACCAGTGTTCAAATGCAAATGCACATTGATTTAAAAATTCAATAATAAAATATCATAAAACATAAAATATGAATGTCACAATGTTTTCATCTTCAAGCAATTCAATTTTCATTGTAAGACATTTGGCCCAGGTTAATATTACAAATTTCACTGCCTGTCTCCTGTAGGGTTTCATGGCCCAAGCATAAGTTTCGAAGGGAAATATTACTTCCAAATGTTTTAATAAAACCTAATTTTTGGCAAAAAAAGGTAAAAAAAAAAATACAATACAAAATTCTGGCCTTCGAAAAAAACTGCAATGAAAGCGTCGGTGTGATGATCTCATACATCCCCCTGCTTCTGTTGGCTGGAGTGGAGTGGAGGAGGAGGCATGGTGCAGGCTATAATTAAGGGACATTAATGTACACCAACATCCTGAGGTCCAAAACACAAAGCATATACTATGTTTAAGATTTCTTAAACTTTACCTTGCAAGCTTAAGTAAAAAAAAAAAAGGTTTAATTATTACTTGTGGCTATATCCAATGCAATGCAGTGGAAAGTAAGTAACTCTTCTAAATATCTTTAACCTCTGACATTTTATATCCACTGAATTCACTCCCATTTAAACACCCAGGCAGCCTTGCAACAAAACAATTCAACAATAATTCAAAGTGTTAAAGGTGTTGAAAAACATTTCAGAGCTTGGTCTGTTTTGTCTTGCATAGACATTATAGAAGTTTATTTATTGAACAGCCATCAAATTGAAACCACTGACAGATGAAGTGAATAACATTGATTATCTCATTACAGTGGCACTGTAAAAAGACTGGTAAATATTGGGTGGCAATTGAACAGTTCGTTTTTAGTTTTTCAAATTAGCATGTGAGTGACATTGACAAGGGCCAAATTGTGATGACTAGATAAGTCTGGGTCAGAGCACGTCCAAAACAGCATGCATTTTGAGATGTTCCAGGTATGCAGTAGCTAGTACCTATAAAAAGTGGTCCATGGATAAAGCACCAACTCATAAGTATCTACAGCACCATTTCTAGGCATAGGCAAAATAGGTGATCAACTAGGGTGCAACCAGCTGTAGAGGCGCCAGTGAGCGCCCTCTGCCCCACCACCGCCTTTAAATTATTTACCTGTTTTTCTGCTTAAGTTTAGTATACAGTATATGTTTACATACTAGCAATGATGGGGGCAATATGATGTTGGGGGGCATGGGTCATGGGGGGCAATATGAATCTCACCTAGGGTGCCAAAAAGGCTAGAAATGGTGTCAGCGCATCACTGCTTGATTCATATGAGCCAGTAGCTGCAGAGAATTCAGATGGTGTCTGTGAAGCTACAGAGCAGAGTGGCCATGCTGACCCCTGTCCACCACCTAAAGCACCTACAGTAGCCACCTGAGCATCAGAACTGGACAATGGAGCAATGGAAGTTAGTGGTCATGTTTTTTTTTTTGCATCACGTGAACAGCTGGGTGTGTGTATGTGCTAGTTACCTAGGAAAGCTGATGGATGTAGTGTGATGCTTTGGGCAATGTTCTGCTGGGAATCAAACATTGTTGCAAGTACACCCTTTCAAAACAGCAGTGCTCCCTAAAGACAGTGTCTACTTGAAGCACACTGAACTGTTGACTTGGCCTCCAAATTTTCCATATCCCAAACCAATCAAACATCTGTGGGATGTGATAAACAAACAAGTCGGATTCATGGAGGCCACATATGATAATTTACAGGATGAGAGATGTGCTGGAAAAGACTTGGTGCCAGATTCCACAGAAGTCACGTGGAGTCCATGACTGAATGGAAGCACATAGAGGACCTACACAATCATAGGCATTTGGTTATTTTATGTTTAATAAAAGTTGTATCGCAATAACGTTGGAGTTCTGCTGTGCTCACGTGTCACCTCTTTACACTTCCGCAAGGAGGCGCACGAGCGCGCATGCGCGCTGCAGATCGACGTCTTTCTGAAGCAACAAGTGCAACAGCAGCACCAGGAACAGTATACTATGTTAGATAATGGTGAAATATTTCAGAGAAATTGTGCGTACGTAGGTGGGCATGCATTCTCTACTTCCTGTTGCTTAGATCACTTGCTTGGCACAATCAAGCGTATTTTTCAGAGCGAGGAAAACAACAAAAAATGTACAGCAGACGGAGTCCAGAGATTGGGGTTAAGAGCCTCTTGTGTAATTCAACATTTAGTGCACTGAATATGCATGGAAATTCCACTGTGAGGCTAAAAAAACACAGAGCAAAGCATCGGGGGAAAAAAATCTCACCGATCTTTTAAGGCTAATTAAATTTAAAGACAGCATATCCGCTCACTTAGTATGCTGGATGGAAAATAATTATAAATTTGCCTCATTAAAATAATGATCGGCCTTGCAACTCTAACACAGAAACCACTGGACTTTAGATTGTACATAACAACAAAGAGAGAAAAAGAGAGAGAGAGGGCTTTTATTCCTTGGTACACCTTTTATTAATTGAATTATGTCAAGGTTAGAGAAGAGATTTCCCTCTCCCTGTTGTAATTCCTCATCCTCATTTGGACCAATGCTGCTGCTATTCCTTCTCCCGAAACCGAATCTCTCATCAGTCTTTCCAGCTGACCGTCGCTTTGCCTCCTCCTCCTCCTCCTCCTTCCCCATACACACACACACACGCGCGCACGCTCGGAGGGAGAGAGAAAGAGAGAGAGAGAGAGAGAGAGAGAGAGCAGAAGCACGGTGCTGAATAACGAGCTGCTGCGTGGCTGATGATTAGCATGACGCGCAGGAATGGCATTCGGACCTCGGGTGTGATCGGAGCTGATAGATTCTCAGGCGGCTCATGCGGCTCCTCCCCATCTCCTCCGTGACACCACTTTTCGGTTGTTGGCTCTTTTTTTTTGTTTTTTTTTTTTGGAGTGCGTGTTTTGGGGACACCAGAACGAGCTTGACTTTCCAGCCCACAGGACACGGGAGCGATTTGAAAAGTTATCCCAGAGCGCTGATTACTGCGCGGCGCCGCTTTTCTCTTTCTCGTCCTCCTGGAAGACGCGCAGCCCTGTGATTTTTTCTTTCCTCCTCCTGCGAAGCGACCACGAGTTGAGGCTTTAGTGAGGACACGGTGTCTAACAAGCGGCACAAAGGGGACGCGCTCGCATTGGCTTAAACCGAATCATGCTTTTAGGGTTGCTATAGTGTTACACAAGGTGCGGGTTTTTTTGTTGCTCTTAAGAGCTGTCACTGCCTTTGGAAGTGCATGTGCTCTGCTGCTGAGAGAGAGAGAGAGAGAGAGAGAGAGAGAGAGATGGTCGCTCCGATGAACTTAGTCAAAGCCTGACATCCCATATGGACTGTGACCGACTTTTATAAATAAGCTACCGTGCATTTTATAGCACTCATTTCTTTTCTTCTGTGTGCACAGTGCAGGGTTTCTTTCTTTCTTTTCAATTTTTTAAACAGAAGGTCCTGGACATTTTTTTTCTACTCTATGTTTGTCTTTGTTTCTACGAATCCCACTGTGCTCTAAAGACACCAAGGCCACCGATGTAAAAATAAAATCCAGCTGCTGAATAACGAAAACCACAGACCTGATAGCGCAGCTGGATTTTAGAGAAGAGGAATACGAGACAGATATCTGGCTGTAGTGATGCTGCATGTGGAAATGGTGCTGTTGGTGTGTGTGCTGCTGTGGATGTGTGTGATGAGCCAAGAGCCGAGCTCGAAGGTGATGGCCGACCGCTATGCTGTCTACTGGAACCGCACGAACCCCAGGTGAGAAGCCTTTCCTCTCTCTTCTGTCCAGGAGGCACAAGATGGACTGAAGGCGTGCAACAAAACTTTTACTTTCGGTATAAAAAGAAATCGTGATCGACTAGAGGAAATGAAAATGTATCCGGTATTTGCCGAGAAACTAGAAACAGATGTGTGAGGTCTGAGCTTTGATGCAATTCGTGGACATTTGCGCAGTTATTTTCGCACTAGCGCCTGTTCAAACCCCGAAGCAGTTCACCGAATGCGCGTAGGTGTTGTTCATTCATTTAAGCCCGAGCGCGCTGAATCCTGTGCGCCTCATGTGCTTTGACTTCTCCTTCAATAACAACAATATCAACACAAGATGCACCATTCTGTTATCAGTGTTCAACATGCGCCGAGATGCACATTCTCACACCACGCTCATTTCTCTTAATCCTGATGTCCCTGCTCGGTGTGCGTGTGTGGCTTTCTAAGCAATGTAGAATAGAGAAGCACAGTAGATACACCTAGATGTATAAAAAAACATTCATTCACTCATTTATTCATCTGAACATCAAACTGTGATATTCCAGGAGGATTTGAAACTCCTACTCATGACTTTTATGTAATTCACTAATGTTCAAACACCCTGCATTGAGTTCACCCCAGTTATGTTTAGCACGGGGTATTTATTTAGTATGAATGGTATCTCTCTAATAAAGTGTTAATAAAATAGGAAGCAGATCTGAAAAAAGGGCAGAAAAAGTATGATTTGAAATCTTTAGCAGGAATCCTCATTGTAAACTTTGTTTGGCAACTCTGATCTCTGAAGGATAAACAATATAAATAACTGCCGAGTTTAGGTTTACTTTTTGTAAACAGTTTTCTAAACTGCTCTATTTCCTCTTTAGGATCGGACACGAAATTAGGTGCGGAGCGTTCATTAATTAGTGTAGTATTGTTTTAATTTTGTCATTTTTTTAACAATGTCTTAATCTTTGTATTATTTTAAATATACTAGAAATGAGTTAGTTTACATGACTACAGTAAGCACAGGAAACAAAAATACAGCTTTTTTTTGCACAGAAAATCAATATCTCCCAAAAGTAAAATAATTTTTTTGATTTTGATATTCATCATTGCGCTTTTATATCTATGGGTTGTTTTAGACTGAACAACTTGGGGAGTGTCAGGAGACTGCAACGGTACACCCTACAGTCTAATCCATATCCAGTGTAAACACTAAACTAGTATTTAAAAAAATAATCATTAAAGCTTCATTTCTCATATACCTGTTGTGATAAAACAAACTACTTCAAACTATAATAATATCGCATTAATGCTGTTACAGTGCCTTAATCCCAGGTAAAGCCTCCTGCTAATTAATGTCTCATTATTAAATATGAAATCTTGTTTATTTCAAGTCAGTTTAGACATGTTAGGAATTATTCCCATCATGTAAACTGTCAGCCTGTAAGTTGAAAGAAGTTTTTTGACATAACTTTCAATGCCAAAGAGAATGAAAAAGTTTTGCTTTTTTTAGTGTTTAAAACATTTAACTTTAAATCTACTACTGATATTTTTTAAGTGGCTGTAATATTAAAAAAACCTTTAAATTTGCTTAGATAATCAAATGCATATAATTTTCTTATATTGCCCCTGTGTGTTTGTGTGTGTGTGCCCTTGCTTGAGTGTAGTGGTCAGCAAGTCTCCCGTTCTTGAGCAGTGTTTATTTATGCCCCACTTTGTTCAAACACAGCAACGCAAAGTCAAGTTTAATCTGATACATTATGCTGATAGACACACTTTCATTAGAGTCTACATTTTTCAGCCCATTTGACTGGCGGCCCTATTGAGAAAAAAACCCAATTTACTCCAGATGTGCTGGCAAGTACAGTAGCTTATTGAGAAAGCTGAATGATAGTAATAATAATAATAATAATAATAATAATAAAAAACATGCATTACTGTGCGATTTATACAGAACTATTTGTCTGGCAAATACTTTTGACTCTTTTAAACACTTCAGATATTAGGTTTTCCTACTGTTCACTAGTTCAGTAACACATAGGAAGAAGTCTGAACAATGATTATGTGCGGTCATATTTACATACACTACAGCAACAAGTTTTAGTTTTTGGTTTGGGAGGGATACAAGCTTATACACACAAGTGACTCATGAGCGTGACTGTACAGTCTAAGGAGCGGACTAAAAGAATACGTGCCTTTGTATGAGTCTTATTGTGTCTGTATGTCTCTGGTGTCCTTAATATGTAGAACCAAAAGTATTGAATCCACCATCTTGGTGGTTTATTCTAATTATAACAATGTTTTTAACAGCTCTTGTGAATTCAAATACTCTGAAATCTATTATTAGTCAAGCCGTTTTTTGGCCTTCACCTTGTTGCCGCTCTTCAGGTGCTGGCTTTGTATTCTCACACCTCTGCTGCAGAGCTGAACTGCTAACCACTTTAATTACTCAGCTGATTCCCACTGCTATTCTTAATGGCTGTAGAGAAGGGACGCATTTTTGGACTTTTCCCATGCTTAAGAAGTGCCCGATGAAGAGGGTTAGAAGCAATCACACTCGCCCTCCTTACTCCCCTCCCCCCCTCTCATCCTCTCTTTTTTCCTCCCTATTCGCTGTGACTCTCTCTGGTTCCCAACACCATGCTGGGCTGAGAAAATTAATGAATATGATTTTACTTTACCTCTGTCTCAGCCTTTTGGCTGCGTTTCACAACCACCAAGGAACTGAACACAGGGGTCATATGTTCACACGGCAGCAACATGCATTCAGCCATATTTGTGTTTATGTGGTTGCTTGTGAGAATGGTCTGTGAAGGTCCAGTGACCAATTAGTTCATTTTATGTATGAAGAAAATATTTTCAATGTGTTTATGGCCCTCAAAATATATTGAAAAAATCCCTTTTATTAAAATGCACACAGAAAGAGCAGCACTTTTTAAGTACAAATAATATTCTGTTTGTCTCAGTGTTTTTTTTTCTTTGTGTCAAGGTGATCTGCTATCTGACACAATGCTGTCCTTTTCCCAAACAATGGCTTTTTCCCACCATATCTTTCATAGCTTATGTGAGAGCGAAAGAACCTAAACCAAATCCAAATTAATAACTTAATTTAAATAGCGTAGTTGCTTAGCACAAAATAAAAGAATCTGAATAATTATGCATTTAGCCATGCAGCTAGTTTACTGCAAAATTACTCTTTAAATAACTGACATATAAAAAGTTCTACAAACGAAAAAATTTAACAGTAAACGACCAAGTGTGTGTAATAATAAAAACCTTATTATTATAATTTTTTTCCTGGTAACATAATCAGCCTGCATCAGAAATAGCAGGACACAACTTTTGTTTCTGTTATTAATGAAGCCTGTATTAATAGTTGATACCCATCTTTTTTCTTGAAAACTCTTTTTATTTTTTTTACTGTAGCATTTCACAGTTCAACTCTCGCGCACAAGTCATTTTCACTCTAAAATTTTATAAATCCTAAAGTTTAGTTTTTTTTTTATTGTAAAGTGTAAATATATTAAAATCAATCATAACAAAAGATAAATCTTTATATTTAAACTTTTATATGCATTTAATTTCCAAATCAAAATACTATTTCTATTCCAATTTCAATAATTGCTGTTTGTTAACAGATCCAATATTCAATATATTTTCGCTGATATTAAGTCTGTCTTTTTATTTTTTATTTTGGTGCTATCAGCCCGATACTGATACTGGCTTTCTAATTATAAGATCTTGCACTACTTCTATTTTGAGGTTTGGTCCATCTCTGTTCTTTGCCATATTTTATATGATATTCCAGTTGTGCTATTTTTAGTTTTCATTAATAATGGGAACAAAAATAAACTGCAACTGATTCTTTTGCAGCTGAAATAATACAACACTATGAATAAAATTTTTTTTTTTAAGTTTTTAAGCTTTTACATGTAAAATATCTAATACAATGGTATAAGGCTGGAGACATTATAGGAAAATAAAATATATTAAAAAAATAGTTTACGTACCTAAAATGCAAAGGAAAAATTAGCAAGATATGAAAAATTAATTTTTAGGAAATAGAATGCAAGTTTAATGATTTGTTTGATGGTAAAGTCGGTTAATCAGTGTATAGTTGGCTGATGTGTATCCATCGCCGTGTGGTAGTTGGGACGGGAGTCGACTTTTCGCCTGCTCAGGATTAGTTTCACATGAACAACCGTTGGAGGACTGCAGCTGCTTTTCCTTTTATCATGTCTGATTTGCTTCAAACTATAGAGAGAATGGATTTCTTTTTTGTTTAAATTTTTTTTGTGGTAACTTTGCACCGTTTATGTGTTTGATGTTGAAGATTATTGCACTGTTCGCAGCTGAAAATTTATTGTCATGGTAAATAGTTCATAAATTAGGTCAACAGTAAAAAAAAATATTTCTAATCTGTATTTGTACGTTCATATGTAATTTTCTTATTATACATATGAGAACTAACAGAATTAGACTTTTAACTATTTAGTTTTGCTTAGAAATGCAGTAGATGATCATATTGTGAAAAAGACACCTTAAAAGCTCAGTCATACTTATTTATACAGTTTTCTGGTGTTAATTGGTTTATTGGTCCTTATTGTTCTTCAGAATAAATATATATTTCTTATTTCTTACTTTCTGGTTTAGAATTGGGGGCTGCTGTTAAAATATCTATACAATGTCCCCATTATGATTATGAATATTATTTAATTAATTAAAACCCTCGATGAGTTTTATTGACAATAACGTGAACACAGAAATATAATTTCCCATTTTTGTTAAATGGAACTTGATATGACTTTAAAGTTATTCAGTAAAATGAAAGGGACAAATGCAAAAAAAAAAAAAAAAAACACCTCCATGTGTAAAGAAAAACACATTTTGTAAGTTTATTAACAATATTTCTCAGCTACAAACACTTCAGACCAATAGTTCACACCATAATTGAATCGGCAAAGTCCAGCCATAAAGAAATTTTATTAGACACATATGCTGCAGCCATGACATTTTACATTTATGCTTTTACACTTAAATAACAAATTCTGTTAAAACTTCCATTATATACTCAGAAACCATTTTATAATTCAACTTTTTTAGACCCACATTTGAGCAGAATGATTGGTTTAGGATGTTGCTGTTACAATATTTGCTGCAAAATCTCAATTCAACCTCTCTCAGAGATCCAATGAACCAAGTGCACTGGTTTATTTTTCATTCATATTAAGCCCGTTATCTCACTAATTTTTTTCTGTGATGGACAGAGTGGGAAGTCGCTAAATAAACTCACATTGCTGGATGTAAAGTGTAGCTTGCTCCAAAGCGGCTCACTTCCAAACGTGCTGTAAATATTGACTGGGCTCCCACACACCAGCGCCCGGTTCCTCTCTTCCTCACTCTATCCTTCTGTCGGCCTGAAAGACCAGCATTGTTCCCTCTCTCCGTCTCCTCTCCGCTGCCCGGGTCGAAAGTATGCATGTATTTAAAGAAATAGAAGGGAGGTGTAGGGGCAGGGGTGGGGGTTTGTGCTTGGATGGGGAAATTACTGAATAGAGAAGGACTCCCACAATTGCTTGTAATGTTGCAAAAGAGGGCACAGTGAAAGGTAAAGGCTTTTGCCTGCAGTGGATATAGAAGTTGTGGGAAGATGGCCAGGTTTTTAAAGGAAGGTGTGGCATTCAGGTGAGGTATGGAAACATATACAATGTACAACTAATAGAATCACACAGTGTAAGCCCAGGTTATCATGGAAGGGCATTTTTAATGGATTCAGCAATTTTTCCGCTTTTTAAGAGTGACAGCAGGTAGGAAGTTGATGGATCAATGCTTGTTTTTTTTTATTTTTCCACTATTCCCCCCTCTTTTAATTACATACCTTTTAATTACAATGTTTCATTATTGTTGAATTTTTTTATTATTATAAAACAAGTTCTACAGCTAAAGGCTCACGAATAACCCGACTAAATGAAAGCATGCATGGGCATGTTGAATGTACAGTAGTACAGAGGAATTAAGATGATATCTTTTTGGATATATTGCCTTATATTGTTTAAGTCTGCTGTTTCCCATGGAAGAGGAAAGAGGATACATGTCTTACAGAATTACTTGCTGGCTGCCATTTTTTAAAGACATGCACCTCTTTCTGAAGTGAATATTTAACTGTAAGTGATATGACTAAAGTTGTTGTTTTACTAGGTTGACTGGACAATCAGTAGATTTTGTAGCACCAGCACTGCATTCAAATACTAGTATTCATCTTTGTTTTTTTTCTAACTGGGACTGACTGCAGCTTGTTTATTTAGTCTCTTTGACAGTAGGGTCCCTGAAATCTTGAGATTCAGACCCCCAAGTTTCCTCCTAACCCCCCATGTTTCCTCTTTACCCCCACATTTAAAAGGTAATGCTGTGAAGTCACTAATAAGCTTAAAAACCCTTCAGCTATTTGTCCTGTAAGAAAATCTCCTCTCTCCTGTCTTACCCCCTTCCCACTTCAGTAACCCGTCTGCTGACTTTTAGTATTCACATTCATTAGTTTAGATACCTAATGAGACTAACTCTGAGGAAGAACCCTGAAGTGCTTTAAGCTCCTGGGTTAAATATAGGTGATAAGCTTTGGCCAGGATACTGTGCTGCAGTGTGCATAATGCTTTGATAAATAAGAAAGTCTGGAACGTTTGTTTTTTATATTATAAATACATGTTTTGGGCATCCTTAAATGCTCTTTCTATTTACATTGTAGTTTGTTTTATTATTTTGATCCTTATTTCTTTCAAAGTAGAGACGATGTCTCTTCATATAAAATCTTTTTTAAAACTTGCCTTTAAAATGGAGCTTTTTTCTTTTTGGCTTCTTTCCTCGCACCTTATTAAGAGTTAAGTTGAGAAAAAAAGAGGCCAGCCTCTGTCTGTCTCTCTATTATAATCATTGATGGCTGTCCCTTCACATTTTTGTAATATACTCTATGGGGGTATTTTAGAGTGTCTTATTAGTGAGGTGCTTAATTTGGCTACACTGCTGGAGGGACAGTGGTTTAAAGCTGAAGAGAGAGAGATAGATAAAGAGAGAGAGAGAGAGAGAGAGAGAGAGAGAGATAGATCAAGTTGATGACAGTCAGTTTTACATTCTCCTGAGCTTTAAGACTGACCCAATATGGAAAAAAAAATATGGATACATTTTTTTCGAGTGCGAAAATGGCAACGTGGCAGGTCGAGTTTTATTCCACATCTGATGGGTTGTGGTGATTTTTCAAGCTTAAATTAAAGTCTAAAATGTACTGAGCTTAGAACTGGCAGCAAATCAAAGCAAATGTATGGTGAGTCATACTAAAATAATATTATAATCTGCTGTGTACCATCAGTAACTTTCCAGTCTTTTTTTTTTTTAATGTTTTAAGGATGTTGCCAAAAGGAATAGGAAAACCTGTGAAAAATAAGCTATTTGGTATCAAAATGAAAGCCACAGCTGTAAATTGCAGCTGCTGTTCCTTTTTACACATTTCTTTTTTTTAAGATGAACTGATCTTTCATACGTCAGAAGCAAAGAGCAATAAATGTACTGAATAGTGTTTGGCGAAAAAGTTGTAACAGCTTTCTGCTCACCTGCTACATACTGTATGACAGCATTTTATCTTCATGAGACATGTGCTGTCTTTCGGCGAACATCCAGAAGAATTCACCCATTTCCCAAAAGCTGTATGTCATACAAAGACTCCTGTTTGTCACATAAATCAGGTCTGGATCTTGCACCTATAGCAATATCTAATCAGTTGACTTACATTTAAATTGCAATAAACAGCAAGAACTTTGTTTGATGTCCAGAGAACAATATACACTTTAAACGTGGCACACTGTGGTGGTGCATCTTTATATATACTTTATATACATATATATTTTAATAATAAGAAGGGAGAAAGCATTTTCTTGTTTAAGACTGCTCAGATCAGATTAGATTTTAGAGAGATGGATGGGGTTGGATAGTTAGAAGAGGTAAGGGTGGTGCAGATGAAATATTAAAACCTGTTTGTGATCTAACACACAGGCTGTGCTGGCAAACCTTCTCACGCAACACAGAAGGAAGGAGGTCATGGCCGCCATGTTGGCATAGAGTGGCCACGTGAAACCCTTGGGGCTTAAGTTATTTGTTGTGTGGTTAATGTGCCATGGTTAATATTTTTATATCCTGCACTGCCACCATTTTGAAAATGCTGCATTCTCACGGAGAATTGAATTGTTTTGTGGAACGTTTTTCTAAAGTCTTAAAATATTTTTAAACATATAGAACCACTTTAAATGCCTGTTTTTTGCATTTATGAGTTAGGAAACCTTGGTGTTGTGTAACATTCTTTGGCCGGTGTCAGTTTTTCCATAGTTTCTCAATAACAGTAGAGAAACTTGGACTCATCCAACACTAAGCCTCAGCCTCCTGGCTGGATTTTGGTGAGGGACTAATGGCGGTGCTGTACATTCGCACATTATGGCCTTAGAAGTACAATGGTAGTAAAAAGCCTTTCTACAGTATTGCGAGTGAGAGCTACATGGCACGAAGGTGTCTAAATTATTCACGGCCATAATCGGCCTTTATGTCAAATCAGCTGGTCAGCGCCTCAGTGTTATTTTAGCGCATAATTGATGGTGCTCAGAAGTGGAAAACTTAGAATAGCAGAAGTAATGGGAAGCGAAAGTGCAGGTAGGCGTAGAGCGGTCTCAGTAGGGGCCAATGGTGAGAGGAGAACACTGGCTAGGATAGCGTGCAGTGGATCATACACAGCACTGACCCTAACAAGGGCTGACACTGAGCTGAGCCAGAATGTTCTCTCCCTGATGATTTAGAAAGACGCAACTGGAGAGGACTATGAGTTCAATGCCTCCAAATAGCTGTTATTAATTAGAGAATTCTCTCTTCTTTATTTTATTATTTTAAAGCTTCCTCTAAGCCCACATGGTCACAGTGAAGGGATTTTTCTTTATATTTTCCGTAGCATAAATGTCCTGTTTTTTATGTTATGTGTATGTTTTTGCTATTCTATTATAAGATTACTTTCTTCTAGATTTTTCTAGATTATATATAAATATTACATTGTTACATATATTGTTTAAAAAATGTCAGCTATTTGAGGGGGAAAAAATAATATTAATTATTATTTATATATATATATATATATATATATATATATATATATATATATATATATATATATATATATATATATACACTATATTATTTTGTATGAAATCAGCTATTTATCAAATTAACAAATAACAAACTGTAATTGACTAACTAAAAACAACAATTTGCTGACTGAAAAGTGAGGTCCTTTGTCTTATTTTCTTTTTGTCTAGTTTTGGAATGAAATCTTAAACCCTGTGATTATTCTATTTCCCTTTAGTTAAGTTTTTTCACCTTCCTTTGACGAACACTCATTTTATAAAAGCCGGTGCTTTTCCAGACCAGAGATTTTCTGGGTGAATTCATCCTAGCATCTCATATTAAGGCATAAACATGAAAAATAGTTGAACACAATGCTGAGTTTCAGTTGCCTAAATCAGCAGCAGAAAAAAAAACCCCAACTTCTTCTTTATCACTTCCAACTAAGGCCATTAATATTTGGTTACCCCTCTGTGTGCGGAAGTAGCACGGTTAAACCAAATTTTTTTAATCTTAATTTCCAAGTTTAACAAATACAAACCTATGCTATGTGAAATTATGCAGCTATGGAAAAATATAAGATAGTCATAATGACATATCATTTTTATTTATATTTTTAACTAAAATAATTTACCACACATGCATTAATCAGTACATTTATATCTTTATTTTTATACAAGAGATATATTTAGATTTCATAAGCTTTATAACTTAAAAGTTTTAAACTTTTTACTGTATGTTTGTAGTATGATTGGGCTCATATGCAATATAATTATAGCCAAAATAAGACAAACATTTTTTTTTTATTTATTTTAACAAAAAAAAAAAAGCTAAAAGCACAACCAATTAAATAAAATAATGTGATTTTTTTATGGAGCACTAAGGTACATCTGAGGTAGTCTGACTGTGCAATTAGGCCATCCAGGGAAAGCACTATGGTCAAACGGACTTTTTATGATGCTTTTATGGTATGTTGAGTCCCTTCGATATAGTCATAAAGCCATTTGATGGAAGCATTAGCCTCTGCCTGTCCAGGACACGTATAAAAAGGATTTATAAGTGCACTCTGAGCGCCTTCATGAGTCAGTCAAATCACCAAGTGCTTTAAGTGACTCTTGTCACAGCTATGTTCAGTATTTTTACTAATTTGTTACTAATTACTAATTGTTACTAATCCATTACTTTATATAATAATAATAAATAATAAAAAATAATAATAGTGATTATAGTAGATTTCCTTTTGGTTTATATTTTATGTTTTTAAAAATCACAATTTTTTTTTAAATTATTGCCCATGTTGGTTAGAGTATAAATTATTACATATGTTGTAGTTACTTATGAATTTGTAACTCTATTCTTTTAGTTTACATGATGAAATATATATTGCAGACTATAATTTTTGCAATTTATTAGATGGCTATTAAATATCATTCATCCCTACAGTATATCTAACACATTAGCAAGTCAGTATATGGAACCTAGTCAAATTTCTCAGCCTAATTCAGACTATGTAAAACCTGAGACCTCGTCTTGCATGGCCACCCGTCTGTACGCCTGTCTATCTTAAGTCCAGTGTGCAGCACTGGAAATTAAAAAGCCTCGAGTAGTTATGGATTATTTTTCCAGCGCTTGCTGTGATGGTAATTGAAGAAATTCTCCTCCCTGTGCTTCCCCAAGTGTATTTATTTACATTGTACAGGCTGAAAGTGTTTTGAATTATAATTTCTTTTGGCCTATAAATGTAATTCATTTGTTTTTATTGTATACAATGTAATATGTAATATGGCAATTTATCTTACCTAGTATATAAGTAAATGTTGAACTTTTTATATTATAGTTTTAATTACAAATCCAAATATTGTCATACTAGATTAATTATGGCTCATTTATGGAAATAAACTAAAGGCTTTATTATTATACTATCATATAAAAACATACATGTATGTAACAAACGGTGTATATATATATATATATATATATATATATATATATATATATATATATATATATATATATATATATATGAATATTTATATACTATAAAAAAACTTTTGCAGAAGGTAAAAGAGAAACAGTTTTTGCGGCTGCGGATTTTTTCGTTTCTCCCTTCCTGAATTTCACGCCACATTTCATGGCCGTCACCAGACCTTCTCTCATGCTTGCTTGAGTTTACAGTACAATGATGGCTGACTTTTGGGGGATGGTGGAGGGCCACAGCTCGCTGATAAGTGCCTGTCGTCCAGGGAAGGAGGGGGTTAATGTGATCACATGGTGTCGAGTTTTTTCCCCATTGAGTTTTCCCCTGATAGCTCTTGGCACGCAATGCTGAAGCCCTTCACTAACCAAAAAGCACCGCCTTCTAAATGATTCGCCCATCCATATAGCAAACAGAATCCAATGAGAAACATGCTGCTTCTGCCACTTTGTGTTGCCATGGCGGGAAATGGAACACCTCCTTTGTCTATGATTGTGAGTTTTCAGAATATCGCTTGGGCACAGTGCAGATTTTGACCTACTATTAGAAGTTCTGTATTTTATTTTAGGCTTTGGTGGTGTGGTTAGCTTTACGTGACTTCATCCACACATTTTTAACACCAGCCACATAGTAGAAATCAAGCTATATTCACTGATAACTTTTTAATGTGCAATGACTAGTGAGCTAAAAAAAGAAGCTGCCTTTAATGATCACTTGGCATCAAAGGTTTTAGGTGCTGACAGATGCACTGAATCACAGTCCCTTCTTTTGCATGAAAAAGGTGCACCATTAAGGAAGGACAAATTGATTTCCTTTGTTCTTCCTTGTTTAAACACTCCTGTGTCATTACCTGCTTCTCTGAATGGTCAATCAATATAGCATCCACAATGTAATATAAATGAATAGACAAAGAGTGTGGCTCTTGCAATACTTCCTAAAAATGTACATTTTATAGGGTTTGAGAAGCAAAATCACACAAAATGTGTTTACAGTTAAGCTAGACTGATGCTACTGTTTAGGTTTAATTAAAGGCCCTCACATGCTGTTTGATGCTGGCCGTATAAGATTGAGAGACATTACAGAAGCAGGCCAGCATAACCTTTGTGATTTTTTTTCAGCTGTCTTTGAACTGCACCCAGTTAAGGCAATAATACTGTAAGTAAAAGCTGATCTCACAGTCACCCCAATTTTACATCTCCTTAACTGGTGGTTCATGTGGATTTTATAAAAATAAAGTGTTACCTTTGGGACTGTTATCTTTGATTGTTTTAACCATTTGCTTTGTTGCAGTTTTAGTTTATTTTTAGTTTTTAGACATTAAAGAAAGGGGAGAAGGAATGAAGAATGTGTACTGTGTGTCAGAGCAAAAGAGAAAGTGATGTAAAAAAAAAAAATTGAAATGTGTATCAAAGTCTATTAATATCAGTGTGGGTGATTCAGTAATTCAATGCAAATTGAAATACTACAACAATCAATCGATTGAAATATTCAATCGCTATTAATCCCATGATTGTTATGAGTTAGCTTGTGATTAATCGCATCTTAATCGCACAATTTTACATTCATTTGATTATTCTAAAGTTTTTAATACTCTAACCAACAGGGGCATGTACAACTATGGATGCTTTATGCAAACGTATGTTTATTTTTTGTGAAACCAAACTCAACAAATATTCTTGTAAATGTTTTAAAGTTATTATGGTGTTTTAAATGATGTAACTCATCAGGACACCAAACGGAACTTTTGCTGTTTCCACACGGATGACTTTAATTGCCAGACGTGTGCACCTTGACTGATTTTAGTGCTTGATTTGAGACTTGGCGCATTAGTAAAACAAATGTTTAGTGATTAAATATAATTTTTTGGTGGAGCTTATTTTATTTTTAATATCTAAATAAACAAAGGACATCATGAATAAATGTGTGTTGCTTGAAGGTTTTAATTTCGCCTCTTTTGTATGTGTTATTTATTTATTTATTTATTTCAATTTTTAATAAAAAAAAGTCAAACAGAGATGCGTGCTGCATTAATTGTGCGTTATAAAATTAGTGCCGTTAAAATTAATTTGTGTTAATAGCACAACAGTCCAAAAAAAATAGATAAGATATAATAAGCAAAGCAAATAAAAAAAAACCCCAAGATAATAGCATCTTTTTAAAAGCTATTTCATGATCAAATCGAACACTATTATTAAACGCACTACAGCAAGGAATCTTTAAAGATATATAAGCATCACTTCTTCTTCTTCACAAAAGTGAGAAAAGACTTTGCAGCACCTGAGCATCCCTGCGACCCTGAGATGATCATGAACGATGATATGAAACAGCATGAAATGAGAGTGAAAGGAGCAGAGAAGAGTGAACTTCCCTTCCATTAAAAAAACAGCAAACATAACGAATGTGATCTTGTCAGAAAACTGGCAGAAGAGGTTAGAATTGGCAGTACACACAAGCAAAGTGCATTTTCTGGAGGCCAAAATGGAAGATAGGAATATTAGTTGTTGCTTCAAATATAGTAGATGATGTTTTTTCCGTTTATCTCTAAGAGCATTTTACATGTAACCTCTCTTTGTTCCTGGTTCAGGAAATAGCATGGCAAATATCTACATTAAAAGTTTGTAGAATGAATGAAGAGATCAAGTGCAAAACCAGAGGGATGTGCTCGCATCAAATCATTGTTATTTTAGCGATTTGCTATGTTAACCAGGGAGCCTGGATCGTCCTGCCAGAGGCTGCGGCTCAGTTCAAATGGAGCTCAGTTGTTCCTTGTCTTACATAAACATCTGTTGAAGGGATCTGCTAATGAGTTGGTAAATGAGTCACGCAAATAGAACACCTACATACTGTAGGCAGTCTTGTGTGAAATGTAGAACATATTTGGGTGGAATTTAAATGAAAAAAAGCTATCAAACCTATATTCCATTGCTCCATGTCATTGCTACACATTGGCCTTGATTCCTTTCAGAATTCCTTTTGAAAGGCAAGTAAATGAATTCTTGTCTGGTTTTTTTATGGGTGTGTTCAGAGTCTGATGGCAACATTTGCTTTGTGACCCCAGTCTCTATCCAGATTACACACCATCTGGTGGGAGGCATGGAGCCATGCCCGTCTCCTGCCGTCCATGTCCTTTAGTGTGTTCCAAAGGCTCATCATTAAGGAAATGCACTTTTTTCCTGCTGTGAGTAATTATCTATGAAAGAGGGATATATTAGTTGCTTGGCAAATCTGGAGGGTGGGGTGCTGGTTAGGGGTGCTCACATGTCTTGTCTGTTGGAACCATTTTTCTGCAATCATAAATAAACTTTAATGTTAATGTCAATGTACGGTTAGGGAAATTTTGAATTTCATGATACAATTGATATGGTTGTATGTGTTCTAGGTTTCTTCTGTATTTTTTTCTCAGATAATACAAAGCATGCTTTATACTTACTAGTTCAGAATGCTTTTTAGACCTACGCTGTTGTATTTTAATATGGTGGCTCGTCCCTTCCCGTCTGGCTTTTGAGGGGTTTCACCTCTTACTTTTTTGTCCTTTAAGCTTGGCTTTTTATTAGATCCTCTCCATGGCCAAAGACAAGCAAATTGCCTCTCAAACTTATGTTTGTCGCTGCTCTTTTACATGTCACAGAGCTGCTGTCACTCACTTCACCGAATGAAAAGACAGAACGACAATGTGCTGCTATGCTGCACTGCCACAGCCTCAGAGTAACCCCTTAAATCAGAATATGTGTTTGTGTAGACTATGAGAGGAGGACCGATAAAAAGGGTTGATATTTTTACTGAACAATTTTCAGAAGAGTAAAATGACTGTAACTCACACAGAAAACTTACTTTGAAAACTTAGCAGTTTTTTTTTTTTAATCAATAGGAATTAAGCAATTACACTACACAAGCGCACACCCACTGGACAGCTCCTCTGTCTTTAAGCTGAGCAAATGTGTAGATGGCATTGGCTGCACACACACACACACACACACACACACACTTAGGATGATTGTTCGTTACTCCCTAATTACACTTTAAAACCCAGCCAGTGTTTAGCATTAGGCTGTGGGCTTTCCCTTTGCCTTGCCAATCTCTCATTATTGCTGGACAGGAAGATTAACTTCTTTACTGCAAATTGCTGTTCTGATGAGCATGTTAGGAGGAAAATTGCTACTGTTGATGCTAAACAAAAATATGTTAGGATGCAGCAAACTACTAAAAATATGGCAAAAGAGCAGTCATTTAAATGTCGATCAATGAGCCAGTCAACGCATAAATGTGGAGTGATTGATAGATGCATAGGTGTTTCTCTCTATGATATCAACTAACACCCCTGGATTCTTCCATCCACTTCATTATAATGTCTTTATTTTCCCACAAAGACTGGAGGATGTATAAAGTTTATTAATGTGATTCAGTTCTGTTTATTATCAATCTATCAATTTAATCTGTATTCATTATGAGCCATTTCAAATTCAGGTGGTTAAATTCAAATGGTTTCATTCAGAGTAAATAACAAAAAAGAAGATTTAAATTATGCTCAAATCAAAAAAGTGATTTTAGTTGTTTTAGTGAATTTTGCTGTCCTGCACTGGTCAGCAGGGATACGCTCAAACACCATGGACTAGCCCATCACCGCAGAATCTGAAGTGTTCACATTTACAGGGTTGAACAGGAACCACCAGACTCTTGGGGAAGAAATACCTTGTCTGTTTTAGTTAACAGTAAGATTACCATGCACACTGTCTAAATAACCTCTGTATGTAAGATATTTTCTGAGCATGGGAAGAAAGAATGTAAACTCTTTTATTTTTGTTCCAACCTAAACTTAATTTTATAGCGTCTACAGTTTAACTAGATTAGACTAAACCTAATTAGGGACTATATGACAGTATACTTCTACTGCCTGCTTATCCTTTGTAAGGAAAAGTTGATGAATGAGATTCTGTTCAGACAGTTTCCAATTAGAGAGTGTTCTGGCTGAATTTTTATGCTTACTATAACTAGTAAAATCAGCATTGGTGAGCATGTAAGTTTAAATCAGAGATGGCAAAAGTACACACATACTTCACTCAAGTAGAAGTTTAGATCTTTAGGTTTTAAAAGGCTCTGGCAAAATTTTAAGTACTATATACATTTTTTCACTCAAGTTAAAGTAGAGAATTATGGGCTCTGACATGTACTTAAATAAAAAGTAGCCATAACTACTACCTGTTTTAGTGTCACGCTGGTATCTGGACCTCACATCATAATAATATATGTATCAAGGATGAACAACCACCATATAAAGCACAAGCAGAGTAAAGATGATACTTCTTGTTGCCTTATTTGTTGTTAGCTTTATAAACTAGCCTACGTCTCTTGTGCATGATAGCCAGGAAATGATACACCAGTGGCAGGTTGAAAAAGCGACGCAATGACGAGAAATAGGTTGATGGGCTGAAAACGGTGCACAACGAAAAGGAAAAATATTAATCATGTGACCGAATAGATTAAAACTAAAGTAACGAGCCTGCTTTAAAAATTTGAGAAGTAGAAAGTACAGATATTTGTGTAAGAATTGTCATTAGTGAAAGTAAAAAGTAAATTAAATTTAAAAATAAATAGCGAAGTAAAGTACTGATGAGAGAAAAATCTACTTAAGTACAGTAATAAGGTTTTTGTACTTTGTTACTTCTCAAAACAAGGTTATGTTTTCTGAGTTCTTAGTTCTTATATGCATACAATGAATATATCTATTTTTTAATAAATAAATAAATAAATATTTATATATGGAACCTCGATACTTGCAACCTTGACACTCGATAGTTCCCGACTTTTCTTTTGGAAGCCGCGAGTGGCTCGAAAGTTACTCGAACTTTTGAGCCACTCACGGCTTCAAATGAAAAGTCGGGAACTATCGAGTGTCAAGGTTGCAAGTATCGAGGTTCCATATATATATATATATATATATATATATATATATATATATATATATATAGTTTGAAAAACTATTTTATTATTGTATTATTTATTTCAAATAGTAAATAAAACATTTATGACAAGTAATTTACAATTTAATCAGTATATATTAGTATAATGTATTATACTGTTTCTAACCAAGATTTTTTATTGCCTTTTTATGTGGGGCTGAATGCTGCTGGGAGCACAGCCATGTAGCAGGGCCATGACAGGGCTTTTAACCTAATGAAGCTCTTATTTCTATTTTTGTCATCTGTCCTGACAAATTGTCTCTTTATCCCACCTCTCTCACCCTCCATTTATGTATGACCTCATGAAATGCAATGTAAAAGCAGGCCGGTACAAATTAATGGTTGGCCACTATAGATATGAGTCATAATCACCATGTGTCATGGGGTCAGGAAACAGTTAGGCTTGATGGAGATGTTTGGTAACGGGGTCATTTATATAAGTGCATGATATCCATATCATCAAAAATGATGATAACCTGTGAACATAATTTTGCCATTGATTTATTTTTTTGCACTGCAGTGACATCTAACATTGTGTCAAACATGTAGACTCATGGCAAATAAAAAGAAAATTTGTGGCAGTTTTGCTGCAATGGTTTGGGATCAGGTGTTCCCAAAAATAAATAAAAATTAATTACATACATTTGTTAAAAGTTAATAAATTCAAAGTTGTTCTCCCTGATCACGTTTATGCCGCTATGTAACATTTATTTGAATGTGGGTGTGGTCTTATCTAAGATGACCTTGCCCTATTCTCATAGCACGAGGGGTTATTGAATGGCCTGATGGGAATGAAAATAATATGAAATATATTTTAACGATCTTATACACCAACCCGAGGGAAAACCTTCTGTCCCTGTAGTGCAGTTCTAGAGACTTGTGCAGGCTCTGTCAAAACATATTGAGGCTATTCTGGTGGATCAACACAATAATACAGTTTAGACTTGTAATGCTGCAAACCTGTAATCAAGATTTAACTTGACTAAATGAAAATAACTAAATGACACTAGCATTTGACTGCCAGTGAAACAAGTAAAATGTTAAATAACATAATGATTAGTGGGATTAAATATGTTGATGATGCAAGGGTTAGAAAGAGTGTGTCTTTACAATTTAATTACAAATTCTATTAAAGTGGAGAAATGTATGACACTTAAAACATAATATACATTGTTCTTTTGCCAGGACCAAGTTATTGCCAACCACATATAAAGGAAATCGAGAGTAAAAGGAGTCTGTACCAATGTTTGCGCAGCACTGCAGACTCGTGTGGGCTGAGGAGTGAAGCTATTTAGAGATACTGACTTACAGAAAATGCACTAAACATTCAACAGTAAGGCCACTGAAATAGCTGTGTCCATGGAATTGGCCACCCAGGAGGCTCATCTGCTCAGTGCATCAAAAAAAGTTTGTACTGCAATGCAAGGAGCTCAGAGGAAGTGTGACAGGCGAGAATACACTTTCTGCCACAGTACAGACTATAGAGATTGTGACAAATTATGGTATATTAAAAAGCATGTTAAAAGCAAACATAGATTGTTTGACAATTGACAGTTTAATTGACAGTTAAGATGCTGAAGGAGGACTAATGCATATACCATAGCTAATGGATTAATGTTTCTATTAAGGCAGACTATGCACATTGAAATACACAATGGTTTGCTGCTTTTTCTTATATTTTTGAGTTGTTTTTTTTTTCAAATTTGCTGCATGTTGTCATTTTTACTACTCCTACCTATACCTTTTGGTGGATAGAAGAAGGATGACACATTCTACTTCTTTCAAGGATGCTCATATCATTTTTTGTATAAGTGAGATGGTACACTATAAAAGACCTGGCACTGTCAAAGCTGATGGATTCAGTGACCACAGGAGGAAATCCAGGAAATTCCAAAGAACTGTAGCTTGCTGTCAACTTTGGTAACAAAGTAATCATATTGCCAGCCCTGAAGAAATGGTATCCTGTAGCACTTACATTTGGCCCACTGCTGAATGGTTGAAATAAAAAAACACTTGTGAGTTACTGGCGGGCAAATCTCAGTAGACAAGACAAAATCATGTGATATATTAAAATGGCCACAGAAAGTTTTGCTTAATCTTTTGTAAAAAAAGAAAGAAAAAAACAAGAAAGAAAAGTATGGCAATATATTCACTAATTGTGCTGAAGTTAGAATTTGTTAGTCCATTTCAGCAAAGAATGCAGTGAATGCAGACAGCAGGCTGACTACATTTTTTTTAATGAAGCTAGAAAGAATATTTAGATTACAACCTTCCCAAAGAACCTCTGAGCAACTGCAGTACTCAATACATTTCTTTTATTAAGAGCAGTCTCAAATACGCATTGAGAGTGAGACAGAGAGAAATTCTTGTCACACAAAACAGAAGGCGACATACTAAATCTTGGTAACAGGTATTTAGGAGAATTGCCTTTGCTAAGATACTTTATTTGTATAGATGACTTATTGGGATTATTTGCTCAAATATCAGTACTAGTTTATTTATTGTAATTGTAGATGTTAAAAGAATGCTATATGTAAAAATACAATAAGAATGCAATTATTCTTATGCACAGTTTCAACATTCTTACACATGTCTGCTTTTAACAATACAAGACATTTTTATTATGAACTCTTTTTTATGTCATGGACATAATATTTCTTTGAATTTGAAGTTTTCCAAGCAGCAATCCTTTTCTATTTTCTATCTTGTTGCAATTCCCCTAAAAGATCCTATAATTAATCACAAAGTGTTAATCATCATCACCTCACAAAGGTGGTGATAAGCACAACATGAGCCAAAACCCCAAAAAATCCATCTGTGTGATCCTCTTTCTGACCAGTAATATGCATTTTATTGCACTTCAATGGGAAACGCTAATCTGGAATTTGGTGCACTTATTTTCATGGCACAGGGTTAAGGGCAATCTATCATTCCTGAGGAGAACTGGTGTTTTAGTTAGAAAGCAAGATATCACCTTCTGCACTGAGCTGGAATTTATTTTGACTAACATGCAGGATTTAGGGAAGGATTAGTGTGCTTGGCTAAAGGTAGCAGGGTGGATGGATTTTGCATTTATTGATAAGGTATAGATTTAATTAAGTTCTCCTTTCTGCTATGCATTAATTTATTTGCTCAAATTTGCTTCATTTGACCAACATTTATATTTTCCTCTGTACATATAGCATTGTAATTATTTTTTTCTAAAAACTCAACCATTTTTTTCAGCATTTATGTAAATGTAGGCTGTTTAATTGCCTGTGGCTCTTTAATATTTCTCTGAAAGCAGTGCATGGTACAGTCAATTAACTGATGCAATTAATTACTCACAATGAAGCACAAATAACAGGCTTCAGAGAATGAACATACTGACTTTGGCCACCAGTACAAGCATGCAGACTATATTATGAACTTGAAAGAGCAGCTAGAGTGCTGCTAATGTTGCGGCATGCTCAATAAAGCCTTTTTCACTACAACCTGGCCTTGCGATTATTGTGAGTCAAATGGAAATCGTATGTCCTAACTCAATAGTATGGATAAAATGTGGGAAATTGTCAAATAAACGCAGCTTAACACAGTGGAAACTTTAATGGGTCTACCAAAAAAGAAAAAGACTGTAAAATGCCCGGCTTCTGTTAAACCCCAGTAATTCCCTGGACTCCATTTTTGTTTTATTCCTTATCTAAATTCTTTAGTAAAGGTTCATAGTCCAGTCAACACTTGTAAAACTCTCTCACGATGGCAAGTATGGAACAGCTCTAGTTTCATTATTTTGGCCTCATTTGGAGGTTGATGGAATAAAGGTCCAGGCCTAATCTGATGCCATCTGGAAAAAAAAAACCCAAAACTCCATTGGGACTGGAATTTTCTGATAGAGAGTTTGTGTCCTTTATGTAAGCAGAGCATTTTTTTTTTAACCAAAGGCATATCACATTAGTGCATATACAGTTTTGGTTACAAAGATTGGGGCAAGTGGTCAATAGAACCCTCAGCTTCTCTCATATCCCACAGGTCACAAGAATAAATGCAATTATGTGGAAGCTAGTTGTAAAATGTTTGTGTCTGCCTAGAGGGCCACAGCAGCTCCCTTTCAGAGCTCATTATATTAGAAGGTTTGTGGATGGAAAGTCAAGGTGTAGCATATAAAATGGTTGGTGTGCTGCAACAGCGTGGAAGACTACTGGTCTCAAGCATGGTTTTAAGAGTTTGACCTACACTGATGAAAAGTCTCCGCTTCCTGCTATCCCGCCAATGAAGCTGTCACTGTGGTAATTCATTGGTTTGCTGAAACAGTAATAAGATGGTGGGAAAAAAAGTACATCTCCTACAAGCTCACTGTGTTTCTATGATCACCAGAGGACTATAGCATTGGTCAAAGCTCAAGGGAGCTGCGGATCTTGTCAAAATACCGCTGAGGAATGTGGTGAATTCAACAAATATATCTTTTAAATATTGCTTTATGATTTATGAACTAGTGGGACAGTTTGATGTTTTTCAGAGCCTCATTTAAACTAAAAAAGGCATTCAGAGAGCACCAAAGAAAGCTTCAGTTGGCTAAGATTTTCATTTGGTGTATTCCCCTCCTACCTCCATCAACACCAACTACAAACATATGTTTAAAAAAAGAAAAACTAAGCCACTCATGGCATTGAATATCTGACTCAGTTAGAAGGGATTAAAAGGGATATACTGCAAATAATCCTGATTATGTTTCATTTCCCTGTCTTTTATGATTTTTTTTTTCTTGTGATTCTTTCTTTTTTTTCCCTTGTTAGAAGACATATTAGAAATAATTTTCTGCAGCCATAAAACACGGCTCAATAGAGACTTTTTATCAGAAACTAGCTGCATCTCAACAACAATACTGCAAACAACAAATGCAAAGGGATGGGCAAAAGGTCCTACAGTCATAGGTTGATTGTATTTATAAAAATGGAAAGAAAGAAAGAAAGAAAGAAAGAAAGAAAGAAAGAAAGAAAGAAAGAAAGAAAGAAAGCAGAGTGACACAAAGTACCCCTGTAGAATTAAGAGTTTGAGCAGTTCAGCTCCCTGCAGGGTTTCCAGCTCACCACTGCTACTCTCTTCCTTGACCCACACTACATTTCAAAGGCTTCCCATTGTCTTTTCCTCCTTGTGAGTTAGTCTGTCTTGCAGCCTCCAGGAAACCCAGCCTAGCATCCAAAGTTCCATCAGGACCTCCAAGTGTTGCCAAAAGACACTCAGTGAGCTGGCAGCCAAAAGAGGGCTTCAAAGTGGCCAGTCGTCTGTTTAAGGGGGGAGGCTGAATTTGAGCTCTTAGTGAAATCTTGTTTTAAGAGGATAAAGCAGATCCGTTGTGTGAATAACAAAAGCAAGATAATTAAACCCCCAATGGGCTGATACCAGGCTCAAAAAGGTATCTTTACTGACTGACAGCTGGAAGCTCCTAGCTCATTTTTACTTGCTTCCTTGTTATAATACATACAGTATTGTATACCCTGCTACCAGATTTTTTTTTCACGAGTCTTTTTGTGGTAAAAAAAAAAAAAAAAGAGCCTCAACAAAGCTTAGTTAAACAGCAATTAAACATTTTTCCTGAGAAGTTGGTTGCATGAGATTTAATGTAAGATGAATTACACGACTACTGACCAGCTGAATTTAAAATTTTGATATGCTAAATTGAGGAATTTAGGGATTCTCCTCTGAGAATGATGTAGTGCAGTGTGATCCTTAGATCACGGAACAGCATGATGAACATGTTTTCACAAAGAAACCATGCAGCTGAAATCTCTCACTGTCTTAATGTACTTAGGTTTCTTTTAAAATGTCAGTCAAATTCAGCATTGAAATGTTTACAAAAGTGTCTATATTTATTTAGCAATCTTTGTTGAGTTCAGTATTGAGCTAATCAAATGATCAACAGCAGAACTGCACTGTTGATTTATTAATCTCAAACCTTTTTTGGCAGAAATGGAAATCTTCCTTGAAGCCCATGACTCAGCACTGATTGACAGTTAATGAAAATTGTTCATTAGTTAGGATGTAGTAGTTCATGTAGTTCATGTAAATGGTCGACGGCTTAAAAGTATGGATCCTCGTAACTAGCTACCACTAAGGAATTTGGGAATGAACATCGATGACCTATTAAACTTATACATGCCCGTATTCTGATCGTGTTTAATTTGTTGTTTTTAAAATTAGATAGATAGCTACTATTTTTTTCTTTAGCTACCTGGAACAAAATGGCTGATATTCTCAAAAATATGAAAAGAGACAGCAAATTCAAAATCATGGGCAAAGATTTACAGTTTATACAATATACAGTTATACATACATACATACATACATACATACACACGATAATTGAAAGTTGTCCCAGCTATATTTGGATTAGCATTTAGATATGACTTGTGGAATTATTTACAGAAATCCATTACAATAAATGTTTACACTTAAAACCTACTCTATTAATATATTAATTAGTTTAACCACAACTGAATGCTAGAAGTTTAGACACAAATTTGCAGCCCAAATAATTGTACATGGGGTTGGCATACACAGCATCAACACATATTCATCACTCTATTGACACTATAAACACTAAATGTTTGATATTAAATATGCATCATCTATTAGGATAATTATGACATAGGCACAATTTTTAATAGAGGCACTGAGCATGTAGGACGTGTTAGAGACAAGGTGAGGAAGGCTCGATTGAGATGGTTTGGACATGTGCAGAGGAGGGACATGGGGTATATCGGTAGGAGAATGCTGAGGATGGAGCCACCAGAAAGGAGGAAAAGAGGAAAGCTATGAGGAGGTTTATAAATGTGGTGAGGGAAGACATGCAGGTAGTTGGTTTGAAAGAGGCAGATGTAGAGGACAGGGTACTATGTAGACGGATGATCCGCTGTGGTGACCCCTAATGGGAGCAGCCAAAATAAGAAGTATTGTTTCAGACACAGACTGAACCAATACATCACTGTTTATTTGATTCCTTCTGAATTTATCCTAAGTGATATTTTTACTCAGCATTTCTTTCAGAATGGTAAAAACCATCCCTTCCCACAATCTTTTTATGCCTCTCAGTCTCTTATTTTCACTCTTTCTCATATTTTTTCTCTCTGGTAATTGCCCATTTGCTTTCAGTTATTTTTTGTTGTTTGCTGAGAGTTAATTGAGTTAGGCAAAACTGTGCAACCAAGTGTGGAGAATGGCAAAGGCTAATAAATAACCATAAAGCAGACAACACTCGGCTCAGAGTTTACTGACACCTCATACACAAGCCGTGGCAAATATTAAAGCTTCCTTTGCTGGCAATGAAGAGAAATGCAATTAAACACTCCATTTTCTTCTTCATTTCTTTACCCTTTAGTTCAGCAGCTTGCTTGTGTTTTACAATACAATTACCATCAGACTGTTTCTTAGATTGATGGCATACTTTTGACCTTCAGAAACCTCCCACTCTTTTGAGGTTAGGTCTTATGGGTGGTTTGTGAACTTCATCAAAAGAATTATTCATTGTGTAGAAGAGGAGCCATCCAAAGCATTCTGCAAAATTTATCAAATGCACCGAATGAATAGCAAGGAACTTGTTTTGTTAAATGGACAGGGCTGTTTAACAAATAGTAGTATATACCTTAACTCTAACAGGATAATCAAAAGCTTTCTCTCTCTCTTTCATTCATTCATTGATTAATTTTTACTTATTTAGTATCATTGTAGGGTAAGCTGTCACCAAAATTGTGAATGGAACTTCTAGCCAAGGCCAGGGTCAAGGGTCGGCTTGTAGTGCCAGCTGCACGGTCTACTCATGGCATGTGCGGAAGGAAAAAATGCGTACACAGGACAAGCCCCGAAATATCTTCTCCTCTTTCTACTCGCTGTGGTTGGGTTCAGTCCTTTCCCTTGGTCATTTGTCTCACGCTGGAGGATCGAAGGAGAGAACGTGCTCTAATGCCTCCATTAGGCTCTACAAGTCTGTATTTTCTCTCCTATTAGTATTCAGCTCTTGGACGTAGCTAATTGTGGGTAGAAAAAGCTCATTGTGCCTCTGGCTTCCTGTACAAAGACAGTTAGTAACTGTGTTTAGCAGCTAGCATGTCTCTGCTGGCCTGAGACAAGAGAAGGTATTGTCTCTATGAATCCTTTGCATGACCCTCCTGCTGTAAAAGTGCCCTCAGCGCCTCAAAAAAGTGACAAGGTCACATCCCTCACACTGAGCACTATGGTTAGGTTGTAAAAGTAAGTGCGTGCATGCGGATGGGTGGCAGCTTTGTCGGTGTCAGGAGATATGAAGAGGATTGTAAAAGTAGAGCTTCTTGGTGGTCGAACCTGTTAAACAAATATCTTGACTGCATTTCAGCACCTCTTTTCTTTACTGCCTGAGAGTAAAGGGGTCAAGGTTAAGATGCCTCAAGTGTTATGAGTTTGACTTTATAAGACACATGTTAAAAAAGAGAGAGAGAGAGAGAGAGAGGGAGAGAGAGAGAGATTAACATGGCGGTTACAGTTCTCAGTAGGAGTTCCTGTTGAGCTGTGGCCTCTGTGAAATTCCATAGAAGTCCAAGAAAAAAGTTTTGGATTTGACTGCCTCAGATGACAGGGTAAAGCTAAATGAGGCCATGTAATTTGGCCGTGTGGTTATTGTACTGCAGATCCCCCCTGATCCCCAACTCCTCCAGTTTGGATTTAGCCTTTGTGAACACATTTGAAAGGTATTTGTCTTGTCTTATCTGCTTTCATGAAAACTATCAATCAGTGCTCTTCTTGTAAAATAATAAGAGACCAGACTGTATCTTTCCTGCAAATAACCTTTAAAAAATTTAGCATTTCAGACCAAACAGTCCTTTTCTATTATTGCATGAAAAAAACCATTTGTTTTACGTGGCAACACAGATTGTCTGTGATAAATGGATAGTCATAAAAAGGCAATAAACAATTTAAGGTGTGCTTTATTTTATTTTGTGGCACAATATATCTTATTTACTCAGATGCCAGTTTATTCATTTGTACACCGACTTATTGGCTATTTTGTACAACAATCAGTTGTCAGTAACTTACAAAGTGCACCCATGGTAGGACCATAGGTTGCATGCACAGTTCTGCATGTATGCACGTATTACTGCACACCTCAACAGTGGAACTGGTTCAGATTCAGTGCCACCCAGATGATGATGTGTTCTCTTTTGAGTCTGGCTCCTTTCAAGGTTTCTTTTTCATAAAATCTCAGGGAGTTTTTCCTTGCCACATTCGCCACTGGCTTGCTCATCAGGGATAAACAATTAAAAGGAACTAACTTATAGGCAATAAATGTACACATTGTTTTATATAGCCTTATTCTCGCTTCATCTGTGTAAAGCTGCTTTTAGACAATGTCCATTGTAAAAAGCGTTATACAAATAAAATAGAAATTAATTTAATTGAATAATCAATTACTTGATTCAATGCAAAATGACTACAAGTGACTAGGTATGAATCTGTGTGTTTTGTAGCATGCACTCGGTATATGTGCTTGTGTGTGGTTATATCTGTGCTTGTCAGCCTTTTATATTAGCATTAGTGTAAAGGTCACTGGTAAGAATGACAGTGAAATGAAAAACTTGAAGCAAGAATAAAATGGAACTATCACACCCTCCCTCTTTGCTTTTCCACTTCTCACATTTCATGCACATTCACTCCTCTCTTTTTCCCCACATGTTGAATTGATAAGCCTCACATATTATATCAGACAGGAAACCAGCCATAAACCTCCTCATATGGTAACAGTCAGTGATAAACAGTATAAGTTCCATCTTCAGCAAAAAAAATTTCCATATTGATTTTGTTTTTAGCTTTTTTGGACAGTGAAATATACAGATGATGAAAGTATAAAACAATGTTTTTTGACAGTTAATGTTGTTGGCTTGAAGGTGAAGCCTCTGTGCTGCCTGATGTCACCAAACATTACACACACACACACACACACACACACACACACACACAAAATCTGTCTTGTTTTTTCAGTAATTTTTCTCGCTGCCTCTGGCTATTAAGACCCTCCCCCACCCCTTTCTGTTTCTTTTTTTTCTCTCTCTTTGTCTCTCACCTGTCACACTCTTTTTATTTAACATGACTGCCTTTGATTGTTGATGTTTTCACATAAAAAAAAACCCTCAGCATAAACATTATATTTCACATAATTCCATAATTACATTTATTTAGTTCTCTTGGACTGTGCAAGGAAAACAGTTCCCTATTCATTAGTGCTGTTCTGTGTTTATCCTGTTTGTCTTGTGTTACATGTCAGAGCTCAGTGAGACTTGTTGTCTCTGTATCCAGTTTCCTAAGAATTCAGTTACCTCAGGTGCACGACCAGAACAGATATAGTTAAAGATTTCGGCATATATTTTTTTTAATTGGGGCTGGACTAGTAACAGCCATTATTTCACTGATTACAATATACTTTCAGTTCGTTAGTTGCTACTTTTTTAATGTTGACACATAACACCTTTCTGAGTTTGTAATTTAATTGCTGCGAGCCCATAGGAAATGAGAAAAATATTTCCCAGTGCGAGAAACACATAATCCTTCTAACCTCACAGACTCGGCAAACCATATGGTTTAGATACCTGCTGAGCGGGAAAAAAAAGAAAATTTTGCAATGCAACTGTGGTTAAAACGCTTAGTATTATATTTCTAACCATGTCTTCTTTGAAAACCACTTAGCTTGGATTACATATCCTTCCACCTGCTCACATGCAACGTATAGCATTAAGAAGCTAATCATGCTTTTATGCCATGGCATAAATAAGACCATAAATAGATATCTGCTGACTCTCTTACCGAAGAGCTGTCTTCAAGAGATTTCCTGTTTATCCCCTGCAGTACTGAAATTTCACATCGTATACACTTTATCTTATGGACACTTAACTCATGATATTGAGCGTGACAAGATTTCATTGGCCTTAACATATGCTAGTATGGACTGTGGAGTCCAAGGGCCTTAAAGCAGTCAGAAATCTTTGGTTATGGTAATGCAATTTAATACTTTGACTTCAGACCAACATACACACATTTGTTTTCTAGTTATATGATAAATGTACAGGCATGACTGTACTTTTGTTAGTATGGCAGCTGCAGCCTTGTGGTGTTAAAAAAGAAATTTAATTTAAACAAGCTGAGTAGATCCACAGCTTGTTTGAAAGTAGTCTTAGGAGAGTACAAAAAAGAAAATGGGAGGAAAAGAATAGGAATGGGAATTTGTTTTACTGCTCAGATAAAGAAATTCTGACTGTTTCTCACACCGCCTGCCAAGGGGACGCTCAGCCCCGGAGGTTAAAGAAGGTGAAAGAAAAAAAATCTAATGATTTCATTCCTCTCCTCTTGCCTAAGCACATTATGATTCATTTTTACTTGGTGTTTCAGGACTTCAATTCCAGTATTACTGGTTTTTCCCCCATGCAGGTATCTTGTGATGGGTAAATATTACAGTCTCGGGAAGAGAGACGGCAAGATTGGCGTAAATGTCAAAATTGGGAATGGGAATATAAAACATTTTTTTCCCAAGCTGTACTGTGGAAGCAGATTATTTTATGAGCTGTGTGATTGTGCAGGCTCTCAGCAGGGAAACATGCTGATTCAGTGAGATCTAGGGCATACGCAGGGGGAAATCGTTGATCTTTACTTTCAGGAGATTATTTTCTTCCTATCACAGGATACATCCATGAATCTGATCAAGGAGAGTGTTTGTCATGGTGATGCCATGTGTACTAAATATTGTATAGAGGATGGTGGGATGTGTGCTTCTCATTGGGCTCCATATTTATGGTGTGACGTTGGTGTAATAATGAGTTTTCTTTCCCAGAGAGACATTGCAGTGAAAACATAGTTCTGTGTGAGATTTTTTCATTCCACAGTGAGAAATGAAAGTTCTACATATCAGAATATGAATACTACAGCTTTTCCATTTCACTTTCACCTCACGTTTAGAGTACATCATATATTGGCAGTAGTGAATTAGACCTTTTATGACTTCAAAATAATAATTCATGAGTTTAATTTTGAAGTGATCAAATTAAAACACTGAGTTTTTTTCCCCAAGTAGCCCAAGCCTGTTTTTATGAACAGTAAATCCAATAAAGTGGTGTTTATATTTTTATATTTTACATTAGTCAAAGCTCAGATGTATGTGTGGGCCTGGTCTACTACTAGTGCCTGTTTGAGTTTTGCAGCTTATAAAGTCATCGGCTCTAAAATCAGCCACATCTGGATTGCTCTCTCTCTCTCTCTCTCTCTGTCTCTCTCTCTCTCTCTCTCTCTCTCTCTCTCTCTCTCTCTCTCTCTCTCTTTTTCTACTCTGCATTCTCTAAATTGTGCACTTTTCACTGTCCAGATTTTTCATTGCATGCACAATTTCTCTAATGCCAGACGTACACTGTGCAATCTTTATAGTCCTTTGCAATTGTTGCTTGTCAGACTGTATGAACATGATCCCCAATGTCACACTATAGGATCTGAGTTGTCATATTGTCAGACTGTACGACAGTCAAAATCGCTCACAAGAAAGCAGCTAGCAGCAAACAAAAACAATCCATAACTCCATAACTCAATAAGTTTATTTTCTTGCTGTACTGTACCACCTGACTCATTTCCACATTGTCCATGAGGTGGTTTGAAGTTGTTGCACTATTTTAGTCAACAGGTTTGGCACTTCTATTGGTTCTTGGTTTGATGTTTGTCGTATAAGTCACACTGCAGGGAAGAAATTTGCTGAAATTTGCTTTGATTTTTTTTTTATTGGAAAATTTTCTTCTTTTATATGTTTAAGATTATAAAAAATGTTTTCATATTAAATAAAAAAATATAAGTAAAACAATAATTTAAGGTTTATTTTTTTAAATCCCCAATTTAATGGCAGATGTCTATACCATCGTTCATACAGTATATCATGTAGTGTTAAAATGTCTACAGATATTTTTGTCATTTTTCTTACTTGGTTAGTGTTAACCTTTTCATCTCTGGGATGAAAGGAATGTGACCCTTAACAGCATGAATCTAATTAGGATTTAGTTCAATTTGACCTGCCCACCTGTCTTCACTTGCAGATGCACAGTCACAGTCATCTCAGGATAATGAAGGCTTGAGTCTTTGGAAGAATCAAATCAAGAGGTCTAAAGAGCAGATTGTTCATCCATTATTAGCCTTTGAATTAAGTAGTTCTGAGATGGCATGGCCTTTTCCTTGATGTCTGTACTAAACGAACGAGGCTATCTGATGATAAAATGAGGTGGGATGTAAGTGAGGTGATAAATGAGGTAAAATGGTCCAGCAGACTTTAAATCATAACATAATCTATCACAATATTGGCAACTAAGCAGATAAAAAAGTGAGTGCTGCTTATTACGTCTTAATTTATTTTTTTTACATTTTAATGTAAGGCTCGCTCTTTTCCTTTTAAAGTGACTAGGAAGTCTGCACTGCAGCCATATGGTGTAACAGCATGTAGGCAAGAAGTCATTGATATTTCTTTTAATTTGCTGAAGTGTTAGCAATGTGAGCAAAACTCACCTTAAGAAGAACGATCAACTTGAATAATAATTTCAGTGGATATAATGATCCATAGTGTGTCTCAGTCCTTTAATAAAATCCACCAAAAGCCTAAAGCAGTGCCTGGCAAGCAGGAGTGTCATGTCTGAGCATGTCCACACTTGCTCAGTGAATGTCACACGTTCATGAGCAACGAAGTTGCTGTAAAACACTCGAATGCACAAGTTGCCTGACTTACACACGACAGCCGGTCTAGCTGAAGTGACCAGCATGTCCCATGGGTGCCTGTGGGCTCGTTAAACTCACGTTACTATTGTCCAGTCTTCTATTTGTCTCTCCTGAGGACTATACAGCTCTAGGGGACCTGATTGATAGAGATACCTCTTTCTTGGTCTACTAGCACTACAGCAAATGTGGATGAGTGGCAAGGGGTAACGAGATGAAAAATGAGATGACTAAAAAGGAGCAGAGGATCAATATGGCAGAGTGCTTGCTGTCCATTTGGATAATGGCCGTTGGAATCATAACTGCTGTTGTGGAGCTAAGTGGACGGGGTCAAAGTCAGCTTCATTATCTAATCCATTCGAAGCTTTATTCCAGTGTTAAGTGAATTACAATACTGGTAAAAAGGAAAAGGACATTTAGTTTGTGTCTTTGACATTGCAAGGGTTGTGTTATCATGTAAGACAGTGCCTGTCAGTGAAAGTTTGTCACCAGAAAATATTTTTAATAATAACAAAACTCGAATCGTTCCTCCATTTGAAATGTAAAAGTTAAAATAATGCAAAAAATAATACAACTGACCTTTACTAAGGGATTCGGTTACACTATATTTAAGGGTTAAAGATAAAATGAGCAAATGCATTTCTAATTAACATTTTTTGATACCTCTAAATTTTCATTGTAGCCTGGCAGGTGGGTGTTCTCCTCTGTCTCTGTTTGCTTATATGTGAACACTAGTCAAATCAAAATTCATCTTGTTCTGATCTAGCTGATTTTCTTTGTGCTTTGTGTAAAAAGCTTTCCCCGGTTTTATGTGACTTTAATTGTTGCATTTTTCAAATGATAAAATGGAACATTACATATTCCTGCTTTTAGAATCAACTAGGATACATAGGAATTCCCAGTGGTTCTACTGCCACAGACAATAAATGAATGTAGCTGCAGTATTTTTCAGGAAGTGTGTGTGTGTGTGTGTGTGTGTGTGTGTGTGTGTGTGTGTGTGTGTGTGTGTGTGTGTGTGTGTGTATATGTGTGTGTGTGTGTGTGTGTGTGTGTGTGAGAGAGAGAGAGAGAGAGAGAGAGAGAGCTATGTGTATACTGTGCTGCAACTTGATGTCTAGTTTGGTGACATGAATTTCTCCACTTGTCGTTATCACTGAAATGGCACACAATGAAGTGGAGCACAATGGAGTTAAAGGCAAGTGGCAGTATGTCAGTTTCGCTTTTGTGCTCTGTTACAGCGTATGATAAGACTTTATACTGGTTCTTATAAGATACGGCCTGTCAGCCATCTTCTCTTCATACTCTCATCCTCCCCTTTTTTCTTTTAAGTCTATCAGCAGAATTCCCTGAGAAGTGGGTTCCCTCTTCCTGACCACTGCAACAGCATTCGATCAACACAAGGAAATGTGTAAGTGGTGGGCGTATGTGGGTGGATTTCACATCTTGTTGGTGTAGTAGAGATTTTCGTTAGCATGGGTAGTTTTTTTAAAAGCTGAAATGAATTCAATATGGAACACACACAAACAGACACACACACACACACACACACACACACATACCGAGTATATGCCATACAAATAAAAATATAGTAGATAGACTTTTGAGCAATATATTTTTCAAAAAGTTACAACCCTATACAACAAGTGTATAATTAATAAGGTAGATGAAAAGCTATAAAACAGTTGCTTAACCTTATAAAAGATTTTTTTATTATTATTATTAGGATTACCGTACTAAATTATTTATTCTATTTGCATTCAGCCATCCTATTAACGAGTACTATTCTATACAATCCAGTGGCATGCCGTGCATTTGGTACCTGTTCCTTCAGTGGGGATTTACCCGACTTAATCCACTTCTTAATACCACCACTATCACGTTGCAATTATAGAAACCATCAATACTATACAAAAAGGCAATATAGCAACGTGTGGCATTACAGAGAGAAAGAGGGGCATTTCACATATGGGAGTCAATACCATTTTACTAAAGAAACCCAGTTAAGACAACTCCAAACCTGTATACAACATCAACTGTGCCACCTACATCATCTGGAGCAGCTCAGAACCAATATTTGTCTAATAACATGACAAAAACATTAAAAATGTAAATAAAATACAACCTACTGCAGAGCTGCATACTAATAATTTGCACCGCTTCTCAGAGGCTATAAGCCAGTGGTACCGCTTGTATTCACTGGTCTGGAAGTGGCGAACAACCCCTTTCCCGGGCTGAGACAAGCTAGCTAGCTACGGGGTTGGCCGACCTCTCCTCACGATGTCTAGCTTTTTTTGAATATGGATTTTTAAGTATGTCTGAGACCAAATCAATTTCTCTTTATAGGCATAAAAAAGTGTAACTCTGATGTATTAATCGCAACAGACGTGTTTTACCAGTCGAACTTGGCTGTAACAGTTTTCCTCTGACCAACCAATCAGAGGACGGATAAATGCTGACGCTATTCTTAGCCAGCTAGCTGACCCTGTGAGGCGAATATGAAATTTGATTAGTTAAAGAAACAGAGCTAATTCTTAAGGAATATGGAAAAATTATGGAAAAAATGCCAGCAGTAATGACTTTGAAGCCCCTGGGCCGATTAGATCTGTCTATAAGCTAAATGTATAGTGTTATTATTTATGTATTTGCTGTTGAGTCAAAAACTGGATCCAAATTCCTTGTGTGCATCAACACACTTGACCAATAAACCTGATCCTGGTTTTACATGTACAAGACTGTCACTGGCCACTTTTTGAGAAACACGTGCACTTGCACATTTATTCAATTATCCAATCAGCCAATCATGAGGCAGAAGTGCAACACATGAAATCATGCAGATACAGGAGAAGAGTTTCAGTTAATGTTCACATCAATTATATGAGTAGAGGGAAAATGCAATCTTAGTGACTTTGAACATAGTATGATTTTTGCCAGAGAGGCTGAGTATTTCAGAAAGTAAAAGGAACTGCTGGACTTTTAAGATTTTCATGCACAAGTCTCTAAACTTTATCACAGAATGGCATGCAAAACAAGAAACATTTCATGAGCACAATGTCTTGTTGATATGAGAAGAATAGCTAGACATGTATTATTTTATTGTGTAGCACATGTTGAGATTTTAGCTCGTTTTAATGACACAATTACCAGCCACTTTTAGGAGCACCTGCACATTCATGCAATTATCCAACCAGCCAATCATGTGGCAGCAGTGCAATGCATAATCGTTGAGATTGCATTTACATTCAGATCATTTTTCCCCTCAGGTCTTTAAAATCCTATGAACAAATCTTTGCAGAGAAATATGTTGATTAACTTATTTTCAGTTCTAAAGGAAGAAAAAGCCTGATCTTTTGCTGTATTTTGTATCCAGTATCCTATACTGTGATGTTAAATTAGGGAACTTTATGGACCAATTGGTGGTCATATAATAATAGATTTTGTGGCAGTGAAATATTTAGTTGAAAATAACAAATTGCACTATTGCACAGGCAACTTTGTAGGAACACTGAAAAATCTGGTGCTTTTAGTATCTATATATAATGACTGGTTTCATTATTGCTTTTGTACCAAAAGTTCGCTATTAATGAATTCCGAGACTCCTATTTTGTCAAATTAACAGACTGTGTTCCTAGCTAATTATCATGTATGCTCACATTAATTGTTTTCCAGAGAGTGCTATATGCATGTTCACACTGTGTCACATGTCAGATGTCTGCTGGGTGTAAATCTGGTATTCCGAATCGTGTGAAAGCATGAACCACAGCGTTCATTTTCTCACTTACGCGGCTAGTGTGAGCATGTGCTTGCATCACATAAAGGTAAAGGTTAGAGAGGGAGATGAAGTGAGTGAGAGGGAGAAAGAGTGCAGCAATGGCTTTAAGGCTGATTGATAGAAGCATATGCACAGCAGCACTCTAATGAAACAGGTATGGGCTTCCATGTGATGATTTCTCTCTTTAGCTTTTATCAGAGAGCAGATTGTCACAGAGGCGTTCTTTGTACTGCCAGCAGTGAGGAGGCCCACACAGGGCTGCATTGTGTTAGAGGAACAGGTGTCCTTTTCTGTATGTGCTTGTACCATGTTCTGTATGTGCTTGTACCACGCTTGCATGGCCCTCTTGTCCCTCTCTGCTTACAGTGCAACCCAAACCCAATGTCTCTCTTATCCGCTTTCCATGACAAACCTCACTCATTCGTGGCCCAAGACACCAATCAAAGATTGATGCTGCTGCCTCCCAGCTTATCTCTGTCTCTGAACAGAGCTCAATGCTCAAGATCACTTCTCATTCTGACAACTGTGGCATTTGGTTTTACCGCTCATATTGCCTTTAGTGAGCATTCTGTGTAGCTATTATGTGTTTTAGAATCGTGTACTTGCAAAATATTTTTTTTTTACTATTTGTTAAACCCTGTAAAATAAAAAAATAAAAAGCCAACCAATTGCATCTAAGAAAAACAGTGCTAGAGTTGCAGAAGAAATATTTTTTAGACCTTTTGATCTAGCCATGATGGATGTTGGTCCAGAGGGTTAGCTTGCACGCATTTGATAAGTAAGCGCAGTATATCAGGAGGAAATTTTGCCCTCTTTCTTTGCCTGCTAGTGGGCATGTGTGTGTGTGGTGAATGGTAAATGTATTTGGCAAAACAGAAAAATGATATTTCAGGTCTGGCGCTGACTGGGTTTTATTACCATATTGTAGAGACTCCTCTGGCAATGTGCATCTGCTGATGAGCTTGTAAATAGATGTCTTTCTGGAACCCACCAATAGCGGTAACACTGGTTGGTGTTGGCAATGCAATTTCATAAAATAAAAAAAAATAAAAAATAAAAATAAAATAAGATAGATGCCTATTGGTGGTTCAGTTGCCCTTTGTTGTGTCTGAAGCTGCAGGAGTGGCTTTTACAGATTGCCTGCTCTGCCATGCCTGGAAGCTACAGTCATGAGTCATTAAGAAGCCATTAGAAGTCATGGAATAAAATAAATAGTTCCCCCCAAAAAATATTCCACACAAATAACTGTAAAATCCATGCAATCTTTTCGTTTCATCATTCTTTAAAAGAGTGAGCTGCTACTCTGCAAGAATTTTCCCGTTATGCCAGCGCTGACAGATCAAAATAGAGAAGATCTGTAACAACAAATCTGACTCTGGATCATGTTCATGAAGGGAACAGTTATGGGTGGTCAGATTAAAGTCACATTCAGAAAATAATGCCAACAAAACCCCAGCTTTCTGTTTCCCTTTCCTCCCTCCTGTTTCTGTCTTTTTTGTGATACACCCCTTGAAGGCTGGTGCAAGATCAGTTTCCTCGACTGTAATGCTGCCTTGAACCAGAATGATGAAAAGCAAAAATGCTCTCTGATCAGAATCAACGTTTGAGACTGAGCTTTTCCCTACTGCTTTACTCAATCAGAATGTTGCCAGTATCCTGGCTCTAAGTGTGCCTGCCACTTCAGCCAAGCCGCTTTGTTTGGCTTGATAATAAAGCTAGCTTTCCTTTTGATGAGCACAGGAAGGAGTGTCTTATCTCTGGCATGTTAGCATTAAATGGGACTTTAGCACTTTATTTCTATTTGCATGGTTTTAATGAGAAGTTGCCAGGCCTTGCAATCAGCAAGAGGCAAAAGGCAAAAAGAAGAAGCAAGAGGAGAAATTACACTTGGAATGATATTCATCAACAAATACAGTATAATTCATCCTTCTTTTTTCACAATTAATGGGTCAGATTACGGAAAAGATATGTAAATAATGGATTACTATCAAGGTCACTGTGTCTCAGCAGCGAGGCAGCTCATGCTCCCCCAAAGCAACCTTTTTTTTGTTCACCTTCGCTTTCCTTCTTAATTTGTTTGTTAAAGTGCATGGACAAGGAAAGTCTTTTTCTCCACTTTCAGAATAGAAAGAGTTGTAAAAGGCTAAATGAACCCCCAACAGAATCCCTCAGTTTGCAGGCCTGAGGGTTAAAGAATGTAATCCTTTTGCATGCTCAAACCATACTAGCATTGTCTTTTCTACACGATTACTAAGTAGACTGTCTTACTGTGTGCAAACGTGCAAGCTCAGGCACTGTCCTGATAGGAGACTGTCAAGGTTTCCATTCACAGCTAATGAAACATTTAAAACGATCTGTCAGAGTCAGGACAGAGCTGTTTGAGCAGTGGCATCAGGGTGAAATCAGTTCAATTAACCTGTCAGCACACAATATCTTTGGAATTAAGTTTTGTCTGTGAATAAGCTTAATGCCAAACTATTCTGCATTTGACTAATTTTGGTATTAAGAGATTAAGAGTATATTTATTTAGAATTTGCCACCTAAAATGCATTGGAATATATTTTAATTTTCAATTTAAAATGAAGAACAGAATAGTTAAAAGATTCCTTCATGTAATTTAATTGGTCTAGAAAGGTAACACTACCTCTGTGAATCTGGCAACCTGTCAAAAAAAAAGATATTGAATACCTTTGAAAAAAATGTGCCGATTTGCGATGTGAAAATCACTCTGCAGAAATTTTGTCTTGGTGAAAATCTTTTCACTATGGGTAAATTTATCTTATGTGATGTAATGATTGCAAGTCAAATAAAAATACTTCAGCCCATTTTTTCTTTTTTACACATTTTAAGCACTTAAATTTCTAACAAAATATTAAAGTTTGGAAATTTGTACAATATTTTGCACTTAAAATTAGTATAAAATCTTTATATTTATAAATTCCAATATAGTAGAATACTTGATACATTTGCCATAGATTTTGTTTATGATGATTTTTTGCACTCTAAAATGAGTTAGAACTCAGGTTGGACTTTTCAGTTTCCAAACTTAGTGTATTCCCGACTTGAGTTCAGTGTTTCTTGGATACACTTTTGACCAGAATACAGTAGATGGAAAATAAATGAATGACATGTATCTGTTCGATTCACACTTTTATCCATTTAGCTGCTTATTGAGCTGCCTGGTATGGGTCATTTTGCTAAGATAATGATCATCAGAATATCCAAGTGCACTGTTTATATCTATGAATTTACATGCACTGAAAAACTGACAGTGTGTGCTTTGTGCATATGCATGTATCTGTGTGTCACTGAGTGGGTTTGAGTTATTACAGTCCTTAGGCTGTTCTCAAAGGTTGCCTGGTCCATCGAAACCTGGCGCAAAAAAAATAACCAAGAACTAGGCCAAGTTAAGACACTACTACTCTTTTTTTTTCATTTTTATTCTACAAACATTAGCCAGGGGCTGACATGTTGACACTGTACTTGCAAAAGCTTTCTTTAAGGTTGTTTTTTTTTGTGCAACTTTACAAACTGTGTTCTTTTGATCAGGGTAAATGGAGATGAATGTGCTGATGGTGTGGGTTTGATGAGGATGAGAGGATGAATGCAGCCGTGACCACTAAGATCAGAGGCTTTTTTAGACAGCTGTCTGTCATACATACAATCTGTCTCTGGTTACATTTAGGAGTGCATAGGAAAAAAAAAATGCCAAAAGCTTGAATTTTTATTTTGACCTCTTGCATTTTCAGCTCATCGACCTTTAACTCTCCTTCAAGGTTGTTAAAGTGAGCGACGTGGCTGAGATCACCCACAGATGACTTCTTTAATGTTCTCTTATTGCTGTTGCATGGCATGATTGTATTTCTGCAGTTGTGATAAGGCTAAGGCGAAACCGTTCTGCTCCACGTATACTGAACACTGTCCTCTTTCTTACCTTTTTCCTGTTAGCGCACTCTGTGATTGCACATGTAGATAGTTGTCCCTCAGAACACAAGCAATGGCATTTAACCAATACCACCACATTGTTGGCGAAGCATTTTGATGTAAACCAGAGATACAGTATGATGCTAGGGTTAACGACCTGTGGCTGTATAAATAAATAAAAGATATGCTTACAAAACAAAGGAAAGTCATGGAACTAGAGCATTAAAGGAGGACTACATATACCTCATCTTGCCAGCCTTACCCATCCATACACTAATGCAGGCTCTTGTCAACTCACATGCACTCTGTGTGCCCAACGTCACTTATAGGCCATTGCAGACAGAGGTGCAAGTGCATCCTGCATGCTGTCTATATAATAAAGTGATATTCACAGCCTACTTACATTTGATTACTTTCTGGATTGGTATGAAAAAAGAAACAAAACAAGAAGTCTGTGTTTGTCTTGAAAATCTGTGATACTGTTCTGTCTTCCCTAACTAAAGCATTGGCTGTCATATCGCTCTTGAGAACTTGCTTCCAATAGCCAGAGGCTTTGTACTGGCACCAGCTCAAGCTGCGAAAACACAGCCAGCCTCTCCGAAAGTCCCCTTCACATCCCCAGGTGTCTCTCGACACATTTCCCTTTTCGCACCTGGTCCCGAAACTGCCACTTTGCTTCTCTTAAGGGTCTTTTGATGGCTATGAAGCACCTGGTCCCTTAAATCTAACATTAGCACAAGACTTGGTGGATCAGCCTGGGGCGAACAGGTGATTCACCTGTCATTGCGCCTGGGCCAAGAGCAAACAACACCAATACCACTAGCTTCTCTTAATGAGCACTGCCCATCGGTGACGCCCTAACAGTCGGTTTTCCGCAAATGTCCTGAAGCAGAAAGATAGAATTACAAAGTGGAATGACTGGTATGGAACTGTTTATGATAAACAGTGACTGTTCCTATTACAAAGCTTATATGTGGCATATAGGCCAAAACAAAGAAACAGTGGGGTAAAGCATCACTCTATGTGTCCATAGATTCCATAAGGCCTATGCTCTAAGCCAATCACTGCTGTTGACAGATTTTTTTCTGCCATTGCATTTTTCTAAAAAAAACTAAAGGCAAACCTTTTTTTAATCGGACACCTTTTTTTTTATCTGCTATTGCAAAAGAAATTGTATTACTCAAATTACAATAATAAAAAAGTGTGTGTGTGTAGTGGTGTGTATGCACACACTGGGTAGTTACAACATCAATGGATGTGTCATTGTGAGCGGTGCCTCCAGATGTGGTTTCCAGTGTCTGTGCATCCGTCCTTATGTCTGGTTACAGGTGTTCTCACGCTGCCTTCAGACAAAGGCAAGGTCATTGCCTAAGAGCTGTGCAGCAGTGATTAAAAATGTTCCTCCTCCATGTTCCTCAACAAAAATAAAAAATAAAACAAAATCTTAGCTCCTTCTAGACATACACAGTAAAAAAGAAAGACCTTGTGCAGTTTTATCTTTGGTTGTAGGGTTTAGCAGGATAAAAGAATGAGAGAGGTGGTTGTTTAATTGGTTGTGTAGGACTGTATAAGCCAGAAGAAGAAAAACTGATAAAGAGGGTGAGACGCTGACAGATAGTCATTTGTGAATGCAGTAATAATAGGATTTCTGCATTGTCTAACGGCAGTAAAAATCCCTGATCAAAAGTCCGCTTAGGGCTTTTTGTCAGACGGCTTGTAGTTGCAAGCCCCAAGAGAGTCGGCGCTACTACAAAGCTAACAGTAATATATTTAATGCCTTACTGAGGATCAGTGGGTCTGGAATTCTGACTGAGGTGATGCTACCTTTTATGAAATAAAAAAGAGTATAGCTCTAGTATAGGAAGATAAATTGGAATATTTGATGGAAGCAGACAGATAATGATAAATCTGCTGCTGAAAATAATGTTCATGGTACAGTGGCACAGCAGGTAGCACTGATCTAGGTGCAGTCCTGCGCTCTAGTTTCTGGCTGATAGGTGGTCTGGCAAGTCTAAATTGCCCTGAAATCTAAATAAATGTGAATATGATGGACTGGCATCCCTATCCAGGGTGTATTACTCCCTTGTGTTCCTAATGCACCAGCAATGATGTAATTGTGAACAGGATAAAGTTTACACAGGGTTTTTTTTAACAAAAGAATGAATGGATGATTCAATGTGCTGCTTAAACCTAATCTCTAGGTCTATGGAATGAAGATGTTTTTGCCTCTAACCTTTATTAGTGCTGTTGATTATGATAAATTCCATGAAAAAAAGAATGAATCATGGTCTGAAGTAAATATGCTTTACATACTTGGGGCAATTTGTAGATAACAAATATGTGTGTTTAAGCCAGGTAGCAATTAAAGAAACTCATTAAACATTAGGAACATAATTAGGCAGCCATTTCAGTTTCTTACAATCCACGGATGAGAATTACTGAAACCATCTTATTTTCTGTTAAACAGGTGTATAAATGTTCAGATTCGAACTGCACCTCATGTGAACGAGTATGTGTGCCTATAAGCAGAGCCAGATGTGTGTCTTACTAATGAACACTAATCACATTTGGACCTGGTGAGGAGAAAAAAGGCGCGACTGGGCATTCAATTTCCCCACACTGTCCTTAGGTCAGACACATTATACATAAATATAATTAAAACCAGGCTGGAAGGGAATGTTGCCTGGCCACTATCTATTTTCTGCCCCTCCTTTTCCCCTCTCATTAAATGGGCAAATCAGAGTCCAATTAGTGGCCCTGTCATTCAGCGGCCTGGATCGGACGAAGGGGGCTGCTTATTGTAGCCCATTACAGTTCATATGCTTTCTCACTGTCCCCCAGTGTGAGAGAGGGCCACTGCTAATTACGCTTTAACCGCCTTTCTGAAACGTTTTCAGAAGCCTGGAGGCACAGGCCAAGCTGTTCTTGCTAGTGCTAGCACACTGCGCCATATGCACATGCAAAACAGAAGCTTGCTCCTCTAATTGTAAAGTTTGGGAGAAAAATGTGGTGATGAAAGGAAATGAAATAAACAGAAAATGCATCGTTATGTACGTCCCAGTAGTAAAAAGATGTCTTGCACTTTTTTTAACTTAACCTTTTCAGAATGTGATATGAATTGTATGAAGGAATGAATTAATGCTAGCCGAAGTTCTCTTTTTAAGAGACTCCTTTCACACATGCATGCCAACTTCAAATAACTTGGTTGGCTGCCAGTATAATTTGCCCTTTTCATTTATGTTCATAATAGAAGTTCACAGGCAATTACTACACCTCTCAGGTCTGTGTTCAGGTGACAACCCTCCATGTCTATGCTAAATTGTTAGAAAGCGTACATGCTAAATTGTCTTGGTGCTATTAGAACTCTGACTTCATCTGCTGGGTATATATTAAATGTGGTAATATAATTAAATCAGTTATATTTGTCTGGACAGCAGCTGAAAGAGGTGTCAAATCTATGTGGCAACAAGAAGACCTGCTAACACAGCTGTGATTCACAGTTTGTCCTTTCTATTTGTTTTTGTTTTTCATTTCACAAGCCTGTGGCTGAATCATAACTCATAAGATGACATGCAAAAACCTGCTAGTTGTCTTTGGTTTAAAACAGTGTGTGCATATAGGTGTGTATGCTGTTATGCTGTTGGACCAGCAATATTCCTCCAGGGCAGCCGAGAGTTGTGAGGAGCAAAAAGGAGCACCGAGTGTGCACCATGCTTCTACTGATCTGTAACACGGTGCCAAAAGTTATAAGGAACTGTAGCAGACTTTGCAAGAGGCAGACAAAGTTTACTACTGGCATCCAATTGCCAATTACATCCTTCTTTTTTTCCCCACTTCACCTTACAAATACAAGTATTGGTTATATGCTTTTTTCCATACCTGTTCCTAAAAATGTATAATAGATTGATCGTTAGTATGAGTATCCAATGAGAAAACTTTTTCACGCAAAGGTCAGAGATCAATTGATGATGTTTATAGGCTTTTAAATGTTTATGGTGAATCAAAGCCCATGGAGGCTGATGGGTGAGACACATTTAGCCTATGTAATGCTACCCCTTACTCTCAGTGGTAATTGGCTCTCAGGAGAATAGCGGAAGGCAGTGTAATAGAAGTGCACACAAGCGTCTCCCAGTTATTAGGAGTGATGAACAAATTAGGACCCTGGCAATTTTCTTTATGATCATTTTTTCCCTTTCCCTGGTGCTTTTTTTCTCCTCCACCTCCTCCACCTCTTTTCTTGTGACTTTGCCCTTTTACTGGTGTTTAGATTGAATTATTTTCTTTTCTGTGTGCCTGGCATTATAAATATTAATGGCTCCCCTGGCATAGCAAACCTTTAATTTTATGAAGTTGGTGCCATTAAGAAGAGAAGCCAAACCTTGGAGGTTCCATCGCTGCACTGCAGCGTACATTTCCCCAAATTAGTCTCCTCCACTCAAAGTTTTTTCTCAGAAAGATTCACTAAACATTCGTAGAGACTCTTTGGAGATTTGTGGGGCCTTTTCCTCGCAAATGTCCACCAAACTGAATGGCATGGCTTTTGTAATGCAAGCAAAGATTCTCTCCACTTTAATTGCCAAGTTGGTTAACCTGTGGGATTTGTGTTCAGGCTTCAAATTAGTTGAAAGAACAAATGAATTCCTGTATAATAAGGGCTCTGGGTTGTCACAAGTGCTTTTGTAGATTCTGTAAATAGGATAAAGAACTGGAGAGAGAGAGAGTGTGTGTGTGTGTGTGTGTGTGTGTGTGTGTGTGTGTGTGTGTGTGTGTGTGTGTGTGTGTATGCCCTACAGCACTGTGTGGCTTCAATACACTCAGAGGAAAGCGTTAGGCACTCAACTCTGCCACATAACTAGATGCTTGATTGGTTGGTACATCACTTAGCGACCTGGGACCTTCGTCATCGTCCCCTCAGTGAGAGAGAAAAAACTTTCATTTGCCATTTATTTATTTATTTATTTATTTATTTATTTATTTATTTATTTATTTATTTATTTATTTATTTTTATTTCAGGAACGGCACATATGAACCCACAATGTGTCGTAATTACGCTAGGTGCACCACTCGAGTCCCTTTTACATGGATTATCCTAATCATTGACTTCATTACACTGTACAGCATGTAGCATGTTGGGAAAATAATTATCTGTTAATCTTTTTATGTCAGTGAAGGGTCTCAGCTCCAGCACTGAGCCATTCCAATTGATTCCATGTCTCCGGAATTTTCTGTGCAGCTCTGTCAGTGCCAGTGTGTGCATGCGCTAGTATTCCTACATCTATAGTCCCCAGTTTCATGCAGCTCACGTCTAGCACTTGTGTGCCATCAGGCAAAACAAGGGGCAGCTCGGTAAATGGCCAGGTGGAGCCCCATCCCTAATTCCATTAGCAGTCCTCACACATCTTCTCACCCCCTCTTCTCCAAGCAGAAATGGCAAGGCAGATACAAAGCCATGGACAAAGCATAATAGACCAGTATTTACCTTTTGTATACCTAAAAATGCCTCATCATGTACTCAGACTTTTATCATTTATCTATAGTGTGTTTTATATAGGTATATAAAGAAGGAAAAATACACCCTTTCTCGTAGGAGTTATAGACAGTAAAATGTGTGTTATTATGGCCTTTAAGCAGAAAGTCAGACTGTTATTTTTGTTCGAGCATGTCCAATTGAAAGAGATTACTACGACCCTGGCAGGAGGGCTGACAAGTGCACCAAGATGTGAGAGATGGTGTTGGGCTTGAGACCTGTATGCACAAAGCATCTCCCTTTTATTATTTTATTGATAAACCTAAAGCAAGTATTCTGGCACCCTCTGTGTGGCACAGTAGGATGCTCTGTGATTGGCAATCCTCTCTGCAGAGTGTATGCTTATTGCATGCTTAGCAGTGGCCACCAAGTGATCATACACTGACCTCTAGCTCAGCTGATCACAAAGCCCATGGAAGAGATAATCAGCGATAAGACCCTAGATCTTACCATCTTGCATTCCGCCACTTTTGTCAAGTTGGTTGACAAAGACAGCAGGACACTGGCAGCACAAACGTCAATCTAGTCCTTCACCTCCTCGCCTCTTAGACAGTGGGTGGTCCATACTGTCACCTCACACATTCCTCATGCTAACCGAACTTGTTCGAGGCCCTTCTAATGACTTTCAAAGTTTTCAAGTGGCAGTGCTTTAATACGGCAAGTGTCGATTGACAAGAGGAAGCAAGCGTAAAGGAATGCGCAGCTCTCAAACAATAGATTGGCAAACACACACAGAGACCTCCTTTGCTTCCCAACTGATCTGTGTGTCATGCTGAACATAAGGGAATATGTTTGTATTGTAGATGGGTGGCACTCTGCTCGGCTCTACCTCGGACAGGCCCTTTTTTGCAGATGAGGTTGTGAAGGTCTTATAGATATTTTGTCAAGGGAGTTAAAGTATCCATATTACAGGCCACTAGAATCACTGCACTGTAGCATAACAGATGGCCAGATCATGCTTATAATTTGAGCTCAATAGCACAGTTTTCTTGAAGGGGTTGCAGATGGGGATTTGGAATCTGTTTTATGATTAATGTACCCTCTTCTGGAGTTCTATGTGCGTTCAGTGTTAAATGTCTTCTAAATATTGAATTTGTTTTGTCACCTTTTTAATCTTGCTGTAGCTAAAAACTTAATGACTATAAGGCCAGGTTAAGAGGCTTAAATGAGGACTTTAGGTTACAGTATCTGATTTTAGTTACTATGTGACATTAATAGTACAGACATTTAGACTGTCTGTGCTCTAACAAGGTTTACTGGGACATCTGTTTGGTGCAGTCCTGTTCCATATGTTTGTGTGTGTGTGTGTGTGTGTGTGTGTGTGTCCTCCATGGAATTCCAGGCCTTTACTGTTGAGAACAGTGGCTGTTGTAGCCCAACACACACACACACACACACACACACATGCTTCTCTGTGAGACAGAAATCAATGTTTTATTGGTAAAGAGGGAAGTTAGACAGCTGAGACGAGCTTTATTGGGATTACCATAAAAAGAATGTTATGCTGTAATAGATTTCAAGTGCACCTATTTCAGACCCACAGTGCTCCACATAGTAGTTTCCACTCGGGTCATCACTCAAATCTAAATGAGAGAATGTATGTAAAACATGTGTGCATAATACATATGTTCCTTTTAAGTGAAGGTAAGGTATATAATGAAATATGGTTTCAGCCGAAACCTACCTTATACATATAATCATTTGTTTGTAGAATTCTACCCTGATTATTCATTTATCTTCAGTAACCACTTAATCCCAGTTAGTGTTGCAGTGGATCTGGAACCAGTCCTGGAAACACTGAGCATAAGGTGGGAATATATCCTGAATGCTGGTGGTGGACAGTAACAAAATATTTGTACTTTAAATATCAGTACTTTAACTGAGTATTTTTGGTTTTAGGAATTTTTTTTTCATTTAAGATATTTAAGTTTAAGTTTAAGTTTTACACAAGTTTATTTAATTTGAATTCCTTGTGACTTTAAAGTGAATACCGAAACAGCATTAAATGGGAACCTGTGGTGAGACCACAAGCATAACATCACGACTCTCACAAGAGTTTGCGTGGGTGAAGGATTTCTCACTGTGTCCATAACAATAAAAACTCTCTTATTAAAATGGTATAGTGTGCATAATCCTAGATGAGTAATTTTACTTTTGGTAATAAAGTACTTAAATACTTTTATACTTTTAGTCACATAGAAATATAAAAGGAATTTTTTTTAAAAGCATTTTACTTTTACTCAACTCATACTAAACCAGGGAATTTGTACTTTTACTGAAACACAGGAATACTGCAGAATGCCAGTTCATTGCAGGGCACATTGTAAATATTCATGCACACCTACAGCTGAATTTAAAGATGGAAGAGAAGAGAGGGCTTCTATCTATCTATCTATCTATCTATCTATCTATCTATCTATCTATCTATCTATCTATCTATCTATCTATCTATCTATCTATCTATATCTATATATATCTATATATATATATATATATATATATTCGCAGCTGTGGCCTTTGCTGTGACATCATCTCCTACGAAGCCGAGACCTCATGCCATGTGGTGTCTTTAATGATGAAGGTCATAAGAAGTAATAAAGAGGGCAGCATCCTATATGCCTGTCTCAATAGGGGCATCCTTATTTAATAAAGTCAACTATACATCACGTCATAACTGTCAACCTTTAACCTCCTCCTGCATAACAAGATTACTTTTGGAGAGCGCAGACTGCAATGACCTGATCAGTGTGCATGTATCTGTGACATCATTCTTGTATTAATGTCTGTTAACATTCTTTTATCTTATCCTTCATAAGAAATTTAAACACACAAAAACCTATGTCTATAGTAAAGTGGGCCAGTAGATATCAGTAGTTTTTTTAATGACTGCTGATGTTTTCAGAAGGATTTTTTTTCTTTAACGTTTTTCATATTGTACATTAAGTTATGCAGATGAGGCTGGATATAATGAAATACCTACAGTTTTGCATATTTAATAAAAATGAAAATCTAGTTTTTCACTGCAAAATTCTCAAGGTGAGGATATAATAAGAACAGTTTTTTTTTATTATTTATTATTTAAGCAAAAAAAAGAAGAAAGAACTGCATAGCTATAATTTTTTTTCTTTTTATTATAATTATTCTTTTTTCTTTCAAATATTTTTAGCTTTTAAATTAATTTATAAGAAAGAACATAGCAAAGAGCAAATAAGGTGAGAATTTGAACATAATGTGAAAAAAACCCAGTAAATATGTTTCTATTACATTGTAATATTATTATTACTATACATGTACTTTACATTTATTATGGACGCAATTTGTTTAACAGCTGAAAAATGATTGATGTGACCTGTAGAGTCTCACTTTAAGTATCATATTTATTCATTTGACAGGATTGAAATGACAAAAAATCAAAAGCTTATATTTAAGCAGACAGAGGTAATATGTCTTCCTTAAACTTATAATCTTCTAATCAGCAAACCTGAAGAACTATAAACATTGTTATGTTGAGCCACTCTTACTTACAAACCAGTACACATTGACTTACAGGAAAATTCCAGCAAGACGAGAATACATTTATGTAACACAAATAGTGGCGTTCAAATAACGGAGTAAACATGAATATGTATAATTATTATTATTAAAAAACCATATAAAGAGATATTTACAAATATATATATATATATATATATATATATATATATATATATATATATATATATATATATATATACTGTAGAGACTAAACTGATTAAACTACCTGTACATTTAGTTGTTTAAGAAAAAAACAGTCAGAATTTAATATTAAGACAGGTCAAGGTATAACGTAAGGGATAATTCTTGGTTGAGTGTGCATTTGAATGCAGAATAAAAGCACACTCAGCTGTGGATTATTCCTTTAATGTCATGGTAATGCTTTCATTGAAGTTTGTAGTGCAAAATCTAAAAATTACCCATATATTGCATTAGTTATTGTATATACAGGTAATTAAATATGAACTTTTGCTGCTCTAAATATATAATAAATAAATATAAATTAATACCCAGAGATAAAACAGTGCAATAAGATAATATTTATTTGAATAAATTATAATAAATTGTTATTAGAGTGAAAAACTGAGTGAGAGAGAGAGAGAGAGAGAGAGAGAGAGAGAGAGAGAGAGGTTGTGTGTAAATTTTCAGCGTCTGTGTTGTGTCAACTGTCTCACTCTGTATGCAAATTTAATAGCATATTATCTGTTTATTTACAAGTAAGATACAAATCCCACATTACCATCATGAGCGAGACTCCACACCCACGGACAGAGCCCACCTCAAGAGGTTTCTCTCTCTTGCTTCTGTCTCGAATGTTCAAGTGATTGTAATTGGCTGCTCTGTAACGGGGCAGTTCATAGATTACTCTGAAACTGTGTGGATGGGATGAGAGCAAGAGCTATTAGGATTGAAGGGAGTCAGTGATATAGGGGAGTGTGACTCAGCACCACCCATCTTTTTTATCACCACTCATCTTGCTGTCTTTATGTAGTTGTGCTTCTTCCAAATGTGGTGCAATTTTGAAAGATCAAAGAAATTGTGAAAGAGATCCGAAGGTATCACGTAGGGAGTTACTGCATGTTCCCAGCATCAACTTGGATATTCTGATAAGTGTTCCCGAATGAGTGGTGGAGAGACTAGAATAAACATTTACCATGACATTTTTCATTCTTTCTTAAATCTATTAATTAAATTAAAACACCTTCTCTTCTGTCTTCTCTTTATCATATTTTTTTTTCTGTTTAGCCAAGCACATCTATTTACAACAGAATAATTATACAAAATTAAAACTTCCAATTCCCCTCTCTCTCTCTCTCTCTCTCTCTCTCTCTCTCTCTCTCTCTCTCTCTCTCTCTCTCTCTATTAGCATTGCAATTTGGAAATTCAATTTGAAAATGTGTGTGTGTGTGTGTGTGTGTGTGTGTGTGTGTGTGTGTGTGTGTGTGTGGTTGGGGGTGGGGGAATCCATCTAAAAGCAAATACAGCACCAGGCTTCAAGTGCCCATGGAAAGACTTAAAAACAATCATCAAAAGAAGTAAAGAAATTAACGTCAGCTTATTGATTTCGCACAATAAATAGTGTCTCCAATGCTTAGTAGTGAACGCTCAGCTGCTAATCTACAAACATCATTATTCATTTTGAATTTTTGGCATGCAGACCAATAAAAAGTCTTGATGCAAGGCTTGTCATGTTCACGCCTCTGTTGTGCCAGTTTAAATAAAGTTGAGCCCTTTTGATTTTGATAATGAAGATAACGTTACTGTCTGTTTTATTAGCGTAGAGCTGGTGGATTCACAACTTAATTCATTTGAGTGCAAGTTTAAAAACACAACAAAAATCTGAAGATTTGAACATTTGTTACACTGATGTTTAGAGGACTTGAGCAGTTTTGAGTAACAGCTCAGCCAACATTGTATAAACAGAAAAATGCTGCATATACAAAACAGCAAAAGGAAAATTTGATTGTTTATAGAAGTGAAGGAGAATTTTATACAGCCTAATTCAGATTCATGGGTTTTTAATAAGAGGCCATGTGTGCTCTGTCACTGTGTTTGCAGCTCATTTGCATTTGATGTGTTTGAGATTATGGGGTAGATGTCTCAGTGGTCTATGGTGGCCTTAAGGACAGTGACTTTCAGTATTTTGTTTTAAGAATAGGATGTATCATTCTCTCTCTCTCTTTCTCTCTCTCTTCTCTTTCTCATTTAACTCTTTACCACTGGTTAATTGCTTGTTTACTCAAGATGTTCATAAGAAAGATTGTGCAACAATTCCGTTAAAAGATGGCCCATTTCCATGAAGCACCTGGAGACTGAAAAATCTAGGCACGCAGAACTGCAATGTTTGTGTCCCAGCACTCAAACAGTTTTCTATCTAGTTTGTATGTGCAAGCTAGATGTAGCACACCTTTTCTGTTATGCACAGACGAAAATGACAGTATATACAAAGTATATACTGTCATTAACATCTGTGCATAACAGAAAAGGTGTGTAAATTTTTTTCTTACACCTTTTACAGTATGTCACATTTTTTTCTTTCCTTATATAATTTTCTTTTAACCCTGCTGTTTTGGCTTAACAGAGATTTGCTTTCACACATCTAATAAAAAAGAGCTGTAAATGAACAGATTTTTTTTTTTTATAGATAGTGTAAACGTTCTCCTGGGAATATATTAGTTTTCTGCTGGCATGCACATACAAAAATAAAAAACATAGGCTGTACATATTAGTATTACCAGGTGTCTGATTTTTGGAAACTATCTCTCTCTCTCTCTCTCTCTCTCTCTATCTCTCTCTCTCTCTCTCTCTCTCTCTCTCTCTCTCTCTCTCTCTCTCTCTATATATATATATATATATATATATATATATATATATATATATATATATATGTGTGTAATATGTATATGTTATACTTTTTTCATTAAAAAACCTCCCCGACATGAATAACAGCTTTATACACTATTGCGATCCAGACAGTAAGTTTCTCCAAACATTCAGGTGAAATACTTTGCAATGTCTCTTGTAAATCGACTTCTTAATGAAATGCAGCATGTTCTTGCATTGGGGCAAATAAAAAGGTGGTTACTGGTTACTCCTGGATTTCATGATGTGCAAAAAGTAGTTCCGGGGTCTCTATTTCAGCCCTGAATTTGGGTGTATGTGTATGTAGTGTTGTGCATGTCTCCCCCATATACTGTTGGCTTCATCTGGTTTGCCTGGTTTCCCCCAACCTTGCAAGAACATGCTGGCAGATGGATTCGTTTTGTCTTTGTGTGAGTGTGTGTGGATTAGACTGATGGCATATACTGTGTTTCAGTTTTTCTGCCATAAGCTACAGCTTCATCATGACCGAATATACAGGAATCATTAGCATATTAGACTTTTGTAATAGCTACAAAAATATATTGCTGTACCCAGCTGAATTTCTAAGTTTATTCTGTGCCTTGTATGGAAGACATGCAGGTAGTCAGGTTGAAAGAGGCAGATGTAGAGGACAGAGGGGTATGGAGACGGATGATCCGCTGTGGCGACCCCTAATGGGAGAAGCCGAAAGAAGAAGAAGATTCTCTGCCTTGTATCTTCAAAAGTTGCACATTATTCTTGCCTTCCTTATTAATAATGTAGTAGAATAACTTAAGGGCTGTCATCATCTGCTGCCACCATGTGGACAATAAATTTCATCACTTTATTATGGTTTAATTATAGTGTAACATAACAAGATTGGTGACAGATTCGGTGCATTCTGAACAGCCCTTCCAAAGTGCCACATTTCACACACACTCTTGAAATGTCCAGAAATGTGTTTATGTTGGCTGATTATTAAACTTTAACATTAACAGTATTAGTCATATATGATGCCCCCACCATCTCCGCCTGGCCATGTGAAACACATTTGAATTTGGCATCATTTCTTCCTGAGACCATATAAGCAATGGTCAAGAACCAACTGGGGGCAGTCAGCGGGCGAGAAACGCTCTAAGATGTAGTATGAAAAAGTCACAAGGCCTCTAGCTTTACTATCTCTCACATTTATCTTCCAAGACTGTTCATGTGGTGAAGCCAGTGAGAAGAACACAGGAGAGGAGGAGGAGGAGGAGGAGAAGAGGGGGGTGGGGGGGGTGAAGAGGAGGCTGGCAAAATGAAATGGAATACCTGGTTCAATTTGCACTTGGCCATCCATGACTTGAAAAAGATATGGAGGGATATTGCTCATAATCTCTGCCACTAAATCAAAAGAATCCATGGCCCGATAAACAGCATTTTCCATCCAATGAGTTTGCCCCTTGCTTTATTATTCATTGTATAGTAATGTAAATAGAGGGCACATTTTTAGGATTGTTTCCTTTTCATATCTTACAATGTTTTTTATTGTTATTCTATTCTTTTTTTATTACACATTAATGACAATTTTGTGGCTGCTTTCATATCAATGTTTTTAAAATTGGTCCATGGACAACTCTCTCTCTCAATAATTGTGGCTTTGGATATTTCCATCTAGCAAATGCCTGTCAAATTATCCCAGTCATTCTTTTCTTTGAGATTGCCTTCCAGTGATTAAGGTGCAAGGATCAACAGAGTCCATCTTTCCTTTCTTTTCTTTATCACTATCTCCATCTCCTTTTCAGCTGCAGAGGCGTTAGAGATAGCAAATGTTTCAGCATATTATTTTTTCCTCATGAGTGATTTACGATTGACTTTCACGAGAAACTGAATTTCAAGAATCGTCTGCCCACTGCCTGCTGAATCCACACCCCCCGATCGAATAAATCAGATGCTGATTATAGGCTCAGGCTTTTGATTTGTGTCACACTGCAGCTGCAACAACTGCAGGTATGTCCAGACCCCATAACTCATCAGTGTTGAGTTGATCTATTGCCCTTCTGCAAGCTATTTTTGCCTCTCCAGTCCAGCAACGGTTCCTCATTTAAACCTCTGCAAACCTAGAGATTGGTCGTTTGACACAGACGTCGGGACCAATATCTGCGTGACGATGGAACCCCACTGGGTCATTCGCCATGCTGCTGTTATATGTGTGTGCATGTGTGTGTTTAGATCAGAGCTTGTGGGAGTGTTTCTCTAGGCCTGCTGTGCAGGCTTAGGTTGGGCTGCAGGCTCTGACAGCCCCTGCCAGGCCTTAAAAGCAATAGCATCCGTGATCAAGAAGAGAACAGGCATTCCGTCAATGTACTTAGAGGCACTTGTTTTTCAACTCCTGTGTATTTTTTCCTGTGTATATCTAAAAACAAAATATTTGTAAAACCAAATATAACCAAAAATGGTCACGGGATGTAAGACTTGGTCAGATCAGTTGGCCTTTCCAATTACAATGGTAGCAGTAACATTTATTAGACATTTAGAGTATTGACACAATTTCCATATTAAGCAGATTATCTGCTGTATGAAACAAAACGACTCAGGACAGGCTATAGGCAGACTTTTGGCTTGTGGGATTTGTTATCCTCTCAAACATTAAAAAAAAAAAAAAAAAAAGTTATTTTTCTAGTTATGCTTGTAGGACCCCCACCGACATAATTATTAATGGCAACAATTAATACTATGCCTAAACCAAAAACCTAACCATTAATCTCAGAAAACAAAAGAAACCATAAAACTGTTTGAGTTGTTAGCTATTTAAATAAATAAATAATAATAAAAAGAAAACAAAGGCAGTTTCCTCATGGGGACCAGCAATGTTTTTCAAACTGTCACATATTTCTATCCTTGTGGGGACATTTGGTCCCCCAAGATATAGATGGACACACACACACACACACACACACACACACACACACACACACACACACACACACACACACACACTCAGAGTCTCTCTCGCTCTTCTTGTTTCTTGTTTTTCAGTCATTTTCTCATTGCCGCTGGCTAGAGACCTCCTTCCTGTCTCTCTCTCTCTCTCTCTCTCTCTCTCTCTCTCTCTCTCTTTCTCTCTCGCTTTGTCTGTCATTTATCTGTCAGTCATTTTTATTTTACATGGCTATTTTTGATTGTACATGTTTATACAGTTCAAATATTACTCCTTATATATTTCACCTATTATATTCTATCTATTCTACATATTTAAACAAATGCACACACTCACACACACAAAAACAAGCCTCATAAATAAGAGACACAGTTTATGAAGCACCCATGTTGATTATGACCTTCCCTGGGCATTCTGAACAGAACAAACAATGCTGCATGCAATAATTCTTTTACATATTTTTTTTTTCCAAAAGAAATTTTAATCGCCTTTTTTCTAGTTTGTGAGTTAACACCACTGTGTCTGTAAGGCATTACTTAACCCCCACCCATGACCTTGGCAGCTCTTGCATGACCCTTGACCGCAGCAAACTCCTCATTTAGCTTGGTGGTTTCAGGAGGAGGGATGGCTGAAGGAGTCACAGACTATACCAGATGGCAGATCCTAAATGACAAGGGCAGGATTTATACCACAGCACTGCAGCTGCTCCTCTTGTTCTTAACTCTAATTACATCACCCATAGATCATAATGAAAAGGCTGTCATTCTTTAGTGCTGTAACTCAAATACACTCTGATGTGTTGGGTTTGGTAAAGTCTGGTAAATCTAAGGACCTTTTCGCTGTCCTCAACCAATGAAACCTTTATGATACTGGTTAAGTCAGAGATTAAAATAATACTTCGGAGATACCTGTATATAAGAAAGAAGAAAATGCTGAACTGTTTGTGCCATTTAATTTAATCTCCAACAAAATATAATCAAAATTGTTAGATTTACTTAAACCTTACTGATTTTCCGTCTTCAAAAGGGACATCTTTGCACAACACGCACACCTTAAATGTATTATCAGGGAACCCAGAGGTGAAGCAACAATTGCTATGCATGATGAGTGAAATTCATTTTCCTGAGACCATCTGTTTCATTTAGAAGAGTTCTTCAATTGCATTGAAATGTGACTTGCATCCAGTCAGAAAACAATAGCAACATTATAAAGTCTTTTTACCTGCAGCAATACAGATGGAATGTCCCAAATTGGGCTGTGAAGATGTACTTGTGTATCAAAAAATAATGGCATACGGCATTACATATATGGAGAATCATGTTCCAGGTTTATTTCTACTGTAGGTATAATAAAATGTGCAAAGCATTTTTTCTTTCAGAGAATACTATTTCTACTTTACCTAAATACCCTTTTACACAATCCTTTTACCAAGTGTGATTAAAAAAAGGTTTGACTCATTTCAAAGTATTTAATCTAAAACTTTTGCTACTAAAGTTGTACGCTTTTTCAGATTTACATTTCCTGCATGGAGATTTTTCCCAGCAAGCTATGAGATGTCACTCATGGTCTAATGGTCAATTTCTGCATAGAATTTGTATATTTTATATACAAAATATGAATTTATTGTACATAAAGTGTGTATTCAATTTAGAATTCAGTACCCCGGAGTATCACACTTTTAGACATGAAGAATTATACCATATATTCACACCTGTATATTCAAACTATGCATGCTGCTATCTTATCCAGTCATTTGATATCTGATTTCATTTGCCTTTATACAGATTTTACATTTAATTAGGGTTGAAAAAAGGCATTCCAAATGCGGTAAATGCTGCTCACATATATGAAAAACACATTACATTAAACTTTAGAGTACACATACACATTCACATTAGGGTTCTACAGCACTCTTACAACATTAACATGCTACATTTGTATAGCTAGGTATTTGCAAGATATATGAAATGCATTTTAAAATACACAAATTTAGTATGTGATGTGACAATTTGTTTCAGAAATAATTGAGTGGATTGTATACATTTTGAAAATATGTATATATATTTCAGAAAGTATTGTTTATAGCATGTTCTTGAGTTGCTGTTTTTTGTAAATACTTACCGTACTTCTGCTTTTGCAACCAATCACTCATGCACTGCATTATTTAGTTTTTTTTTCTATGATACATTTTTTTTTTTTTTATATTTTATGACCCAATAGTGCAGAAGTCCCAAAGTACATTTAAGGCAATACAATTCTATTAAAAATAGACAGTAAAAAAAAAAAAAAAAAAAAGCACTACTCAATATATAATATTGTATGTATTCTGTTTATGGATTTTGCATGAAGTGCTTTTATTGTGATATCCAGAGACAGTGGTATGATATTGTGCCATGAATTTAAATATTTTTCTATCCATAATAATACACAATTCACTTATGTCCTCTATTACTTTGATGCTTTTTTCTCATGCAGTTTCAAAGCTACAATGAATCCATCAATTGAAATATAACCATTGGCATTTTAACACTCACGTTTTAAAAGTAGGTTTCCCAAACTCTTTTCATACATTTATCAGCCTTAGTATCAAATTTTGGTCCAAGCTTTATTTTTATGCTTAGCAGAACAAACCAGATGGCATCTCTTGCTGGTTGTGTTTGCTTGTGCACATTTGGGTGAAGCTGGATGCTCAAGTTTAACCTTACCACAAAGAAATGAAGTCTCTGTGAGACTTCTTTGTGGCATTCCTTTTACATAGATCACACAGCTCATCCCCAGGCATATTGGCCCCAGACCCAAACCCTGAAGCATCATTAGACCATACTGTGGCCTACTTCCAATGATTTCCAGAAACAGGCCTTCCATCAAGCCCTGGGAACAGTCTGAGCCAGCCTAACTAGGTCTGAATTGATGTGTACTGTCAAACGAGAAGTAACAAATATCCTAAATCATACACACAATGTGCTGAATTCTCCTAGATGTAAAATAGACTTTCATACTCTCAGGAAAATTGATAGTTAACATTTTAAAAAATATTTTACGATGTCTTTGTCCACTTAGCTGCAACTTACTCATAGACACATTAACACATACATATGTCCTCCATGTATTGTGGCATGAAAGGTGTGAACTGAGCAATAGCCTACTTATAAAATGATAAAATGAAATGGTGACTTTCTCACTATTTTTTAACATTAGTCGTACTTATAGCTAGATAGCAGACAGTGAACAGCCTTCTTCTTCTGTGCTGACTTTCTTTCCTTACAATTTCAGAAACGTGGGTATCTATTAATCTCTCTTCGTCCTTTGTCTGCCACCATTTTTCTCTGTATCTATCTTGCTTTCTCTCTTTTTGTTTTCCATCTATCTTCCTGTCTCACTCACTTTCTACCTCTCTATTTCAACATTTCTCCACTTTTAACTCTCTTATTGCTAGACTCTCCTTTTATCTATTTTATTTATCTCTATTGGCTTCTTTCCCTCAGCAGGTACACATTTGGACCATTTAGAGCACCTCTGTCTCTCTCTCTCTCTCTCTCTCTCTCTCTCTCTCTCTCTCTCTATTTCTCTTTCTCTCTCTCTCTTTCTCTTTCTGTCTTCTCCTTTTTGCCACCAGACTTGCATGATGTCATTAAGGAGCTCTTGGGCCAGACTGCAGACAGAGGCTGTTTAACATTCTGGGCATGGGCAGCCCTTCGCTCGAAAACACACTCTCGGTTCATTAGGACACAAATACACACATACACACACACATGGAGCAAATTGAGAGAAGGTGTCGGGAGATGGATGACAGACTTGGAGTGTGTTTAACATTATTTATAAGGCTTATACAGACTGTGTGGCTTGTAAAAGTATTCTAAAGCATAAAACATGTGTGGCTAAATGTAAAGGTTAAGCTGTGGGACTTTGTACATTTAAAAAATTTATTTCTGATAATAATAATAATAATAATAATAATAATAATAATAATAATAATAAAAAAAAATAATTGTATTATTATTATTATTATTTATTAACCATAATTTTTGTAAGACTAAAAATAATAGAGTAAACGTGGTTCAGTACACATGCCAGCTCTGATTGCAAGGCATGCTCAATTGCTTTCTAGAATCCATGCAGTCTCCTACGAACTATTTATCATACAGTCCAGACACAGAATGAAGATGCCATCTCTCCTGTCACTTGATAAATTCAGATACACAATTATTTAGTATGAGGACCATGTGAGATATGAGATGTGCCTCAGGCAAAAGACCTTAAAAATGTAATGTCCTCTTATGCATGCAATATCTACTGTATAAACACAAACCATGATTTTGCAATTGTGGTTATAAAAATCTATACAGTGGCTTTGTGGTAAAAATGTTTGGCTTGCATCAAACATGTGGAGGGGTTAGGGATTTCAATCCAATCTCTGCCCTTTGCATGTTCTCCCTGTGTTGGTATGGCAGTTTTCTCCCCAAGACATGCATTCTCCCCAAAACATGCATTGTATGCCCACTGGCATTTTTAAATGTCCATAGAGTGTGCGAGATTGTTGCCTGTGATAGGTAGGCACTTCATAAATAAGTTCAGAATTTATTACTGAAAATCTGCTTCCCTGTCAAGAAATTAGTGTTTCTGTATTATCAGCAGGAATTAACTAAATAAATAACTGTTCATATGCAAATACACTACCTAAAATACATGATCATGCAGATGAGCCATGCTGCTTTCAATAACGCTCTTTTATTTTAAAGAGGAAACAGACAGAATCAAGGTAGAACTTAGCTGGTAGGTTTACAGCCCCAGAAAGAGGATTTTAATTAAGAGACACGCAACAAGATATTTACAACCTTTCCGTTTCATGGTTATTTTGTCCGTTTTTGATATTTATGACTGATTTTAGTCCATGTCTAGTTCATGTCCTTCAGGGGGCTTGTGGAGAATATGTTAAATCACTCTCATTCCACTTAACTGCTGGCTGAACTCTCTTCCATGGGAACATATTACAAGTTAATATTTAGGTTTATTGATCTTGTTAAGTAAATACTTCAAAAACAATTTGCTTGGCCTGGCTGTAAGAGATCAACTGATCTGTTTTGCTTATTCCACACACATAAATTCTTGCGGCTGCTTGTATAAAGAAAAAAGTAATCGTGACAGTAAATCTATGATGCTTAATCTCAGCCCAGCATTTTGCTTATGCTTCTCTGTTTAGCCAGTCTAAACTATTATGATATGATAAATATGTAGTGTAAACAGTTTAATAACAGTATAAAGACATTTATGCTGCGGCAACCATTTGCCGTCATAGAGAAATAAACGTATTGACTCGACGTGAAGACACGAAAGGAGGAGACAGGTAGAAGAAATGAAAGTCAAAGACATCAGTATGTCTCCTCATTCTGAGTCTGACGGATGACTTGTTGATTTTAATCTATAGTAAATATGTTGTTCTATGATATTTTGCCTCCTCACTGACCTCGGTGAAATTACACTTCAAACGGGCCATTAGTAGCCTGTTTAAACTAGACCCCCACCACCACCCACAAGTGTTACCATTATCAGCTCATAATGTTATAATGACCTACGTTTTTTTGTTTGTGACTAGAATAAAATGCCTTGTGCAAAAAGTGTTGGGAAAAGGAGAAACAGAGAGGAAGGGCAAATAGGAAGGAATGGGAGCAATAAAGAGACAAAAGGTGAGAACAAGTGTTCCATCTGAGCTGCAGAATCTCTCTGATACATTGATTTGTCCCGGCAAGGTTTGATGAATGAACCTCATTAACCTTTCTCCATCATAATGATAAGTAGTTAGGCAGATGTCTGATCTGTTTGTCTCACTCAGGTCCATTTCCACCTGACCTCCCTTAAATCTTCTCCAAGGCCACCCACCTAATTTATACACATATATACACACACACGCACACACACACACACACACACACACACACACACACACACACACACACACACAGAGCTTATGTCTGTAAGCCAACGTTTTGCTGCTCCTGTTTAGTACGCTGGGTCCAGGTGTATTTTCAACCATCCTATGGGACTTGATAATAGATTATGGAGTCTTAGGGTGCTTAGATACCTTTTAGTCTTTTATCCAAACCCTAATTAGAGTGCAATTGATCACAGATAAATAGTTTCACACTGGACAAATTTAAACAAAACAAAAAAGCAAAACAGATAGACAGAAAACGAGGGGATACAGTCACAGGGAAAAGAAAGCTAAGCTGAAATCGGGTCACTCAACAAGACAATGATCCAAAGCACACCGGCAAATCGACATCTGAATGGCTAAAGAAGACTAATGAAGGTGTTGGAATGGCAACGCAAAGTCTAGACCTTAACCCCGTTGAGATGCTGTAGCAGGAATTGTGCACATGAATGCCCTTAAAATATCAATGAACTGAAACAATGTTAAAAAAAAGAGTGGGACAAAAATGATTAGGCTGAAGACTGATAAACTCCTAAAGAAAAGGTTCATTTAAAGTTACTAGGTTTCTGTTACTACTACGTGTTACTGAATGTTAGGGTAAACACATTTTTTCCTACCAGATTTCTGAATGTTGATTTACATATTGGGACCAAATGACTAGATACTGAATCTGTTTTGTTTGCTTGTTTGTTTGTTTGTTTGTTTGTTTTTGTAGTCACCCTGGGGTTAATTATTTGTTAATCTAAGTTATAATAAGGATCACACTATTGGAAATTTAGTTGCTGATGAATAAAGCAGAATTGAAGGGGGTGCACTTTATTTGTCATATGACTGTACTATAACTGTCCTGATACAACAGTCTGCCAGAACTATGCCACTCTAGCAGTGGTTGGGCAGACAACTAGGCACTATTTTACATGTCGGGTCATGTGAAAATGCTATGTTTGATTTATGACATGCAAATGCTAAACTGGCTAAATTGCTGCCATGATTTACTGTAAAATAGTGTGACATCAAGACTCTACAATTACAAATATTACCTGTACTGAGACAGGATTAAATTTTATTGCATGCAGCTGCTTGTCATATCAAATCAGGGCCAGAGCATAGCAGCAGGTGGAGAGGCTTGTATAATATATAGTCGATGATATGGGGCATGCTGCTGATATTTTATTTCACAGTCCAGCATGTTTTCCATCTTTCCTGGACTTCTGAATTGTTGAGAATTCAGAAGGTCCATGAGGGAATAAGAAGGACTGATTGACAAAACAAAGATCATGACACGCCATATTACTTCCTCACCAGCACTATGTCTTTTTTTGAGTTTGAACAATCACCTGTTAGATTTATTTTTCTCTAACTATGCAAATGTATTGCTTGTTTATACTTTTCCTTGAATACATGGAACAAAATTGTTTTCTACTTTGCAAATTGTGGCTGCAATGATTAGTCAGCATAATTGGTCAAGAAAGTTGAATTTTATACTTGAAGCATCATTTACTTAACCAACGACAGAAGTAGGTTATAATGCAATAGTGCATGGACCTCTGTTTCTCCTGCCACCAGTTTGTGAAAAATTGGCCTTATAGCCTTATTGAAAGTCCAAATCAGTTTGGATAGAATTAAAATGTTTTGTATTTGAATTGTGTAATGTTATTGGGAACAAGAAATAGGCTTTAGATTATTTAGGCTTTATAGAAGAACATATAAGGAGTTATGGTGCTGAAGTTGTTCCTTAAAGTTTTGTTTAAAATTATATTATTGAGAAAAAAAACACTAAAAATATCAAATGATATTTGTTAATGCTGTTCTTATTTACAAGCAATGTTTAAGCTAGTTATGAAAAATATATTAAAATATCAGTTTTCGCAGCCCTTCATATACAATCAAAAATACAAATACAACCTCTGATAAATTACACTGTGCCATTTTACACTATGTGACACATAGGCGTCCATGGGATTCAAGAGGCTAAGTAATAGCCAGGTGTTACTAATTAAATGTCCTTTATTAATTGACTATCAGCAAGTGTGACCACCTCTATAAAAGCCTAAGGTGTGTGTTAACACAATGTCAGAGAGGAAAGACATCAGTAATGATCTTAGAGAAGCAAATATTGGTGCTGATCAATCTCAGAAGGGTTATAAAGCCATTTCCAAACAATTTAAAGGCAACAAATCTCAGCAAATTGACAGATTATGCAATGTTCAGAAAAACTAAAAAAAAAAAGAGTTTGGTCTAACAGGCCTCAGTTAGCATGTTAAATCTTTAATTTTATGACAGTACAATTAGACAAAGACTAAACGATTATGTTTGTTTGGAAGGGTTGCCAGGAAAAAGCCTTTTCTCTCGAAAAAGATCATGGCAGCATGGTTGCAAAAAAAAAAAAAGGTTGGCAAAGTTGCATAAAACAAACCTTTTGAAAATGTCCTCAATGTCCTTTGTACAGAAGAGACCAAAGGGAAAATGTCTGGCCATAATGAGCTGCACCACACTTTGCAAAAACCAGAGTATGGCAGCACAAACACATCTTAACAACTATCAAGCATGGTGGTGGAGGGGTGATTTGGGCTGGTTTTGCAGCTACAGGACCAAGGCACGTAGCAATCATTGAGACAAATGTAAGGCCATCTGTCCGACAGCTCAAGCTTGGCTGAAATTGGGTCATGCAACTGAACAATAATCCCAAGCACACCAGCAAATCTATACCATATTGGCTAAAAAATAACAGAATCAAGTGTTGCAGTGGCCCATTCAAAAAGTCCAGACTTCAACTCGACTGAAATGCTGTGGTGGGACCTTAAGAAAGCTGTGAATAAACAAATGCCTGCAAACCAGGGTGGAAAAAATTGTCCAAAATCACTCCACAATGACATGAGAGACTGATAAATTCATAAAGAAAAAAAAATCCAATTCAAATTTACATTACATTTTTTTTTTCTGTATGACTATCAGTCTTAGTATATCAGTAATTTTGGCTTGAAGGATTACTTCAAGGTTTTGCTGCTGAAGTTGTCATAAGGTGTACTTAAATGTTCACACATGGATTTTACATTTTGGTGTGATTTTTGTAAAAATAAATAATGGTGTGTAGTATGTCATATGCTGTTGTTCATCTGAGGTTGTATTCACCTGATTTTAAGACTTGATAAGGACCAGCTGAATTTTATGTGCTGATACATAAAACCATAGAATTCAAAGATGGTAAAGGAAAAGACTTGGAAAAAGGAAAAAAATCGTGTTTTTGCAATGTAAAGGATACAAAAATTAAATACCAGTCAATGCACCATTGGTTGAAAATGCTATCCTTCTAAATTTGGCTCACAAGAGAGACGAGGGAGGTGACATTCTTCTAAAGAGCTGGAAAAGTGTAGAAAAGGGCAGAGAGAAAGAGGCGCACTCAGGTCACTCAGATAGAGTGAAGAGACACATTGAGAGTTGGGGCCTCTGAAAGAGGTTAGCTATTTGGGCAGTAAATGCTCAGATGTGACTAAGGATCAGGCTTGTTTAATCTGATGTAGGCCTTCTTTGCTTGTGAGAGCATTATAGCTTAAGGTATTAGAGCTCCATTCTAGTATTGATCTTCTAATATCTTGGCTGAGCAAAAATGAAATGGGAGTGTAATCTCAAGGATATACCCAGAGAAAGAGAAGTATAATCCTAGGCAAAAGAATCACAGCTCAGGACAATCCACATTCAGCCCAACAGTGAGCGTTTGGGCTAATGGATCAATGTTTGATGGGCTCTATTCTCCACCGTCATTGCTAATCTTCACTATTGACAGACTCTAACTTTTCAGAAGAACATTTGATAAGGAATATGACTAAACTGCTGGGAAAGTCAGTGGAATTGCTGAAAGAAGAGACAAACCTACGAAACAATGAGCTAAGATGTAAAGCTAGTCCAAAGCAATTTTGTTTAATAAAGAACCAATCTGGATCCCGTTTATAGTCTAATGGGTGCGAATCCTGTACCTATTTAAGCAGTCTACAAACAAAGGCACAATGCAGTATCTGTATTGCCATAATGGGCTATGTGATGGTCATGCTCTGTTGCCTTAGAGGGAAAAATATTGTCACAAAACCCCCAACAAAAACAATGTAGCCAGCAGCCAAAATCTTTCATTGCGGAGAATGAGTCAGCATAAACCATCCAGAATGACATTCTGTTTCGAAGAGTACAGTAGGAGATTTTAGTAGAAATGTTGTTAACACTATGTTGTAACTTGTCTGCTCTTATGTGATACTTAGTTTACTATGTATTCACATAATCAAGCCAGATTGGTATTTAATAAAGTTATAGGAGCTACTATTTTGGAATTCCCCCCAGTCTGGTAGGAAAAAAGTTATTGTTGGGTATTTGCAGTAGAAAGTTTCATTCAGTGTATTGTGCTGCTTCTAATACTACAAGACTGTGTCCCATACCATGCAGTAAATACATGTGCTACACAATAATTCTGTTTTATTTAATAACTAATTCATACATTCTTGTTGTGGTTTTCAAATCCCATTCAGAATGGATATATACTTTCTGTTAAAAGGTTGGAGGCATGTTGCTTTTTGAAATCGATTTTCAGTAACTTCAAACACATCTACAAGCGGCTTGAGTGGAGGAGGAAATAATAACCTACACAGTTGCCAGGTCAAAATACAATCAAGCTGCTGTAGTAAGAATTTGTATCAGCTATCTTTGTTACAAATAGTTACAAGGTATTTAAGTGTGTTTTTAACAGCAAATACTGAAATCACTTAAGGATACAAACATGTCTCAATATGGCCTGTGTGTTAGTGTTTTAGTCTCATTTTGCCAGCAGAAGGGAGTCCACTTTGGCAGGGTAAAAGATTATAGGCAATCACACCTTTATCTTTCATCATAAAGAATCTCTCTCCTCCTCTCTGCTTTACTCTTTCCCTTCATGTCCTTGTTCTCGCACTCGTTACTACAGGCTGGCCAGGGCCAAGTGTCATTTTGGTGGCTGATGGGACTTCATTTAGAGAGAGCAGCTATCTCACTGGGCTGTGTAATTGTAATGGAAATGGGTCAATCAAGTCCCAGTGTGGTTGGCCGCCCCTCTCACCAATCCAACAGACCAACAGTGCTGCGACAGAGACAGAAAGAAAAAATAACAGAAGGAGAGAGAAAAGGGATATAGCAAGAAATGAAAATAACAGGTTCCCTGGATCTTTAGCTCTTCAGGGGTTATAATAAGCTCGTAATAAATGTTCTAAACTTGGGCAAGCCTCTCTCTCTGATTAAAGACTACACAGTGTTTTGACTCTAAGATTTACCCCAAACAGCTGTAGCACAACAAAGACATGTTAATAGCATTATTTGACAATTAGCCTTCTATCCTTTCTCAGTTTTTAATTACATACTTCCTATTACTGATCATCAGGAACTTTTCCTGCAGCTTGTTTTTTTTTTTAGAAGTAAAGCAGCCAACAAACAAGTGTTCAGACGTAGCAGTAACTGTCCTGACAATCTGTGGCTGATTTATAGCCTTAGTTAAAATTCTGAATATAAAAGTTTGATTAAGCATAATCTTAATAAGACATACCATGCTATATTTCTTGATGAAATCCAGACTGCTATTAGCATTCAGTGAGCGGTACAATTGGCTGTGACTGTTGCAAGCTCTGTAGCTTGATGTGCAATTTTTTTTATTAGCATACCAGATATTAACAGCAAGCAAAAGGTTTTTAAGAAATAATCAATCAACCGACATTATCAATGCATTACAATGTTAAAAAATACTATAGGAAAACAGAACAGAAAGGTTTCCTGTGTTGTTTCTCTGACAGCAGAATACAAAATTTATTTTGTAATTATTTATATCATTATCATATATATATATATATATATATATATATATATATATATATATATATATATATATATATACTGTATATCATATTGTAAGTTCAACACAAGTAAAAAGGTAAAAAGCGAAATGTAATAGCATATAACATTACTCATTACTGCAAGGTCACTTATGACAGGTTGAGGATGTAAAGTGCATGTCTAAGTACTATGCATGTCTAAAACTGAAAAGAAAAGCCCTTGTCATTGTATTATATTACTGAGGCATGGAGTCTTCCATGTTGGTGTCTTTGTGATTGCTTGAAAATAACAGTTTAATATAGTAATAGCATACACTGTAGACACATTTAAAAAATAAAGAGAGTATATTAGCAACATGGTGTGAGTCTTCTTACTGGTTATCAGAGATGCACTGAGGAATGATTGCTGGAGATTTTTTTTTTTTATCACTTTTTTAATGCTTATATTGTATTGTATGAAACATCCTCATATCTTTAGCACAAAGTAAGTAAAGGCAAACCATAATGTCATGCACAATGTTTGTATTCAATTAAGTGATGAACTGAAGTCATTTAAAATTCAACCTAACCCTTAAACCTGATACTATATTGCTGTAATTGAGAGGAAGCTACTTTAATGGTAGTGTATCAACTTTATAACACATCATGTTTACAGCATGCATTTATATGTCCCTAATGACATACATTTCTGTACAGCTTTGACATTGTGCTAAGTCATTTTCTCCAAATTAGTCCTTTCTAACAGTGTTTTATTATTATTGTTGTTGTTGGTGGTGGTGGTGATGGTGGTGATGATGGTGATGATGGTGCTGGTGGTGGTTATTTTACCGAAAGGGCAATGTGAATAGCCTTTGTAAAGGTCCATAGTGCTACCGGTTTCTTTTCCCAATACAAATACATTCTTTTCATCTGTCCAATGTTTAGTGTGAGGAAGACCAAAAGTTACATGCACCACCAGGTCATATACAAGGGCATAAGTCTTCAATTAAAAGTTCCAGTAAGTTTCTGTCAGGTGATCAATCTAACGAGACAAAGCTGATCTTCAGCTAATGCTTTGACCTGCTGTTCCCTGCTTTAAAAACTGTCCAGATAATAGCTGATATTTTGAGGTCAAGGTTGTTAAAAAAGAGAACAAACCAAAGAGTGAAAAACCTGCTGTGTTTGTCCAGAAGATTTATAAAAAAAAAAAAGCAAAATGATGGACTTTTATAACGGTTTTGTAGCTTTGATAATGTTAATGAGGCAACATGTTGCATCATAATTTTTCATTTGGTTGAGAAAATGTGAATAAAATTACATGCTGTGTGTGTCAAACGACAGTGCTATAGTGCATTATTCCAAAATTCGCTTAATTTATTGTCTGTACATACTTAGAGGTGTTACATGTTATGAAGTGGGAGTTTTCTTGTTGTTGTTGTTGTTGTTAATTTTGCATCTGAGGCACATATTTCTCTGAATCTGCATCTTTTGCTTAGTTTGCTTGAAGAGCTTTATAGATCCAATATGCTGTTTATTAGAAGTTTATTTCAACTTTGGCACTCATAAATAATTTCACTGACTATATTTAAAAGTCATAGAATATACAACCATAGAACATTTATGTCTCTCAGGTTCCTTGTGGCCTCTCTCACTGTGAAAGAAAAAAGAACTCACAGGCAAGCCGATTGCTTGTCTGGAGGAACTTGGTATTCTCTTGTTAAACAACAGCTATAAAGCACGCCTCTGACAATAGTACAAGTCATATTTAACAGCTGTTTTTTCTCCATTATGCAGGTTTCACCGTGGAGACTACCACATCGATGTTTGCATAAACGACTACCTGGATGTCTACTGCCCACATTATGAGGATTCGGTTCCTGAGGAGAGGACAGAGCGCTATGTCCTCTACATGGTGAACTATGATGGCTACAGCACCTGTGATGACACAGCCAAAGGCTTCAAGCGTTGGGAGTGCAACAGGCCACACTCACCCAATGGGCCACTCAAATTCTCTGAGAAGTTCCAGCTCTTCACACCCTTCTCTTTGGGTTTTGAGTTCCGGCCGGGCAGAGAGTATTATTATATATGTAAGTAAATTGGTGTATAAGCTTCCTATTTTCTTGTATGAAATATAATCATAGTCAGATAATTTGCATCTTGCAAAGACTAGCGTGGTCAATTATTTAAAACAACACATCACACATTAAATAAAAACTGAATATGAAGATGCCATAACTCTGGCAATCAGATACTCTCATTCATGTCCATTATTGAATGTATTGAATTTTAAATACAATTCTGGGGTTGGCGATTATTAGCAATTATAAGGGAGCATCTCATACCATTTGAATTGCAGGGTCCAGAAAAAAATCTATATATTGTATTTTTTTCTTTTTTGGGCTCTTTTATTGTCTTTTTTTGAGGTTCAAAATGATTATCTTAATTTTTTTTTTTTTTACCTACCAGAGACCATAAGAAAAACATACATAGTATAGGGAGACACGTGTGTGTGTGTGTGTGTGTGTGTGTGTGTGTGTGTGTGTGTGTGTGTGTGTGTGTATAGATATATATATATATATATATATATATATATATATATATATATATATATATATATATATAAAACAAGTCTAGCTCTGTAGATTCAGCCAAGTGCCACGGTCCCAAGATTTTCAAGTTCCATTTGAGCTAAAACCTTTTAGCCCGTTTTGATGCTTTTTATAATAAGTTATCAACAGCCATGTCTTCCACATTTTTCCACACTGTATTACCACAAAATTTAAGCAAAGAGCTGTTGTGTCAGTCTGAACAATGAACATCAGCACAGGAAAACTGGATATGAATCAGTACTTGCAAAAAAGAAAAGAACATTTCATCTGTTAGCTGAAGAACACATGTCCTTTAGTGGTGAGATAAGCAATAATCATGCTAAGCCTAATTAGTTTTCCACTAAGGATCTGCTTTAGGACTACGCTTCTGCTCCTGTGTCCTGAGACATCATTACACTCTGTATATATTACATAGTTGACTGATGAAGACATAAAACCTGTCAAGCTCATCCTTCTTCTACAAACCCCTTTTTTACAGACTAAACATCTGTGAAAGATGTTTGCTTTTGCTCTGATTGATTCACCTGTCTGTTTCTGTGTCTGCTACTTTTGCCTGAGGACTTTTTGCTTTTTAGTATTGTTCTTGTTGCCTACATGCAGCAAGTTGCCTTTAACCTAAATGCATAAAAATGACTTATTTGCTGGTGTAGTTTGTAAAGTGACTTTGACATTGAAAGAGGTGCTGTACAACTTGAACATTATTATTATTAGTAGTAGTTGTAGTAATAATGATAGCTGTTGTTTATTACTATAATATTTTAATTTCTTAACAGACATTAAATATGTTTCTTTAGAACATCTGTAACAGTTACCTATAATGTGGTGTGGATTGCTCACTTTTTCAGGCTAAATAGTGTTAATTTGAATGAAAATGGTTCTCTTAGTATATTAAAGTTTTTTATCCAAATTCATCTGTCAGTCTTTACACTTTGCGCATTCTTTCTATGTCCACATGGGTTTCCACAGTGTTCTCCATATTACACATGCCAGGAATTACCCCGACCTGTGAGTGAGTGTGTTGAAGGAAACGTCAGTGGTGCATCTGTCTGCTGTTTCATGCAGGGCCTATTCCTCCCTTAAATCCATTGTTTTTGTGATTGGCTCCATATCCACCACTCTGACCAAGTGAAGATGAATGAAGATTGCTGGTTGTGATTGTCTTCACTGCCTTGTAATTTCATAATCAGATTTTTGCAGATGATTGATTATGCTGCTATTCACAGTGGATTTGATTAGGCATCTAAATCTGCAGTGAGATCAGAGACCTAACCATACCAAGCGCAATCCATAAATACAGATTTAATCAAAGTCTCATTCATGGGACTGAATATCTTTAAATTAAGCAAAATGGCTTTATTCTGGGCTTCCTCACACCTCTAAACATGCTGGAATGTTATATTAAATTGCAGCAGGTAAGTATGAGTGTGTGAATAAATGTGAGAATATGTGTCAGTGTGCATTTATGGTACCCTCCAATGGTCCTTGCCTTGTATCCAGTGGTCGCAGGATGAGATCCTGATTTACTGTAAATGTTTATTGTGGTTGTGTACATGCTATTTGCAAGCCAAGCAGACATTAGAAAAATACCAATGCAGACAGCCAGTGAACTGCTTAAATATGGGGAGTTCCTTTATAAGAAGAAATGTTGCTTCATGGGTTCTGGATAGAAAGCTAAGACAATTAAATTCATCTGCATCTATGAATTATTTTTGACTTGGATGTGTGTTAACTTATTATCAGGCAAGAATTATTGTTCCTTTGATGCTTGTGAATTTTTTGGGTTTAGTCTGATAACAAACTGCCACAGATATTAAAGACTGAATTAGAGTGTCAAATTGTAACTTTCCAGATGAAGAAATGGCAATTCTCTCCAGGTTCACTAGGAGTGAGCTTGATTTGTAGTCTTTTTGATAGAGTTTAGGGAGAGGAGACAGAGTTCCGCTGTCGTCTCCTTGAGAAGCACAAGCAGGTTGATCAAGGAAAGCAGAGCCAGGGCTGGAATCAAATTGAGGCAATAATTCTTCTTTTTTGTGTGTGTTGGCCATGACTCTGGGTCTGAAGAAGGTAAATTGTCTATCAGAATGCTGAGCTGGAGTAGACAAAGTGATTTTTTTTTGTCTGGGAAGAACAAAATTTACTTTTCTTTCTAGCTTAAAAAAAACTCCCACCCCTGTACTCTGTATAAGCTTGAAAAGTGAGGGTACAGATTCTGACTTTACAGCCTGCAGGACAACACAGGAAGCTATTTAATGCTGAACACATCTGCAAGCAATTTAAGAGAATTCAGTATTAGCTGGGTGTGTGTTTGTGTTTGAGTACTACGTGCGTCTGTGTGTGTGTGTGTGTGTGTGTGTGTGTGTGTGTGTGTGTGTGTGTGCATGCATGTGTGTAGGATGAGAAGTCTGGGCGTAAGCCTATGGGGTCAAAGGGCGGGGCATGTTGACGGCTCATGTGAACCCCCCACTTTGAAAAGCTTGAGGCAGCATCTTTTTCTAATATTGTGAATCTGAAGATAGATTTTAATCTCAGAAGGTCTGTAAATCCAATATTAAAAGAGCTCCTAGGGAAGAGTTAGAAAAAAAAATAGTGACTCACATTTTTGTGGTGTGAATAGAATGGGAAATGTGTATACTGTCCTCTGTGTTGTTGAAAGTCTTTATGTTTGATTGGCAATATTTGTGGGAGAGTTGGCATGGCATCACTGAACTTCAGTTAAAAAGAGCATGTGCCTTCATCTGTTAAACATGACCACAGACATTTAGGTATTTTACTTTTTCACAGATATAAATGGGGGATTGAACCTTCTGCTCCTCTTCACTCAGTACCTCAGACTATTTCAACAGTACAAACGTCAAGCAGACATCGCTTTTATGAATGGAATCTTTCTTTCCACTCTTTTCTTCCAATTGTACCCTTACTTTTGGTTACACAAGCTTCTTTGATCTTTTTTTTCATCTATAGTATGTCACATTGAGAGGCATAAAAAGTTCACATTGCCTCAGGCATTTTTTTTGTTGTACAGGTGTACAAATGCGTGGTGTGCTACTTCAGCATGTGTAGACAGTGCAGCTATACGAGCGTGGTAAAGTACAAATAAGATTAAGTATTAAAAGAGACAGCGAAAACACAGTAATATAACACAGTCAGCAGCAAGATTGCAGCAGTGCATTTAATATATTGTAGAGATGATCTACAAAAATGAAGTGCTCGTTCTATAGTTTTTTTATCGGACCTGATGTGAAAAAGACTATACAGTAATCCCCTGCTTTACCGCGGTTCTAATCTCGCACCCCCTGTTTATCGCTGAACTGCATTTGCCACATAACTAATTTGGTAAGCTGAGTTTCCTGGTCTCTCGCAGATAGAAAATTTAATAAAATTGAATTATTAATATTATTATTAATTATTAATAATAAAATGAAGTCAAGTGTTACTACAGTACAGTACTGTATACATTAAATAGCATTTTTGGGGTGGCGTCCGTTTATCACATTTTTCATTTATCCAGGCGGTTTTGGAACGTAACCACCGCGATAAACAGGGATTACTGTATGTGTGAATTTGTTTTGAAAAGGTGCAGAAGTTCCTAAAAAGACTTTCACATGGACTTTTCAAATGTCTCATATTTTAACCTGACTAAAATGATGGTCCTAAACTGCTAGGACATGGCAGTGGGTCCAAATATAATATTTCTGACTCATGTAAATACACACCATTCCTTTTTTTTTTGTAATTACTTAATGAACATGTTAATAATTAGCAGAGACTTTAAGACAGCTCTTGCCAGACAAAACTTTACTGCAGATGTCAACAATCAAATGCTTGTCTGCACACCAAATATTGTCCATGTGCAAAACAAAAGCTCTTAGATTTGTTCTGTAGCTAATATACAGCATGGCATTATTTTAAATATATACACAATTTTGATTAGTGATGTGTTCATGTTTTATAACAGCTTAAGACACAGTGCTGCTCCATTAGAAACAGGTATTTTTCTGAAGACAGAGCACAATGTATTTCATATATTTAAGATGCTGTGCGTTTTTTTTTTTATATATATAAATATAAGAAACAAAAGGGCATAAAAGGCCAATTTTGCTTTGTTAGTATATCTTCACAATTCCTGGAAATAATATTTAAAGGAGAATTCATTCCTGCATTGAATACACTCTTATCCCACAAAAATGTGTGCAATGTATTTTTTTATTTTATTTATTTATTTTTTTTTATCCACTGGTTTCTTTACTGTTTATCTAACCCAAAAATCTAAGCAGAATGTTTTTCCCCATTGCTTTTGCATTTATTTTCATTTCACATACTTAAGAAAGGGTAAGTGGTATTGGAGCATTGTGGAGAAACTTCTGAACTGCTGAGTTTAATATTGAGCTTTGGTCAGATGTGCCAAGTTCCAAGTTCCAAGAATGAGATTTAGTGCAAGTGACAGGATGACTGTGAGTTCAAATCCCAGCACTGCCAGAAAACCACTATTAGATATTTAAGCAAGTCTCTTAACTCTCAAATTCTCAGCTGTACACTTGGTTTAAAATTATAAGTCACTTTGACTGTAAATGTTAAAAGCAGAAAAGCAGAGTTGATATCCATCCGTAGATCTCCATGTTGAAAGAACAAAACTGTATCTCCTGCTTAAAGTAGTTATATTCATTTAGACTATCTTACACACACTTGGACACCTTTATACACCTGCAGAGTAAATTATACATTATAAATAATATATTTTTTTTTAAAGTATAAAATTTGCACTCTATACTACATGCGATACTCATAAATAAGGAACATATATCATTCAGTAGAGAAGTGTTTATTATGAATTTTTTAATGAATTGTGAAACGCACTTCATATTTTTGGAACAATCTATATGTAATCCCAAAAAGCAAACAGTTCTTAAAACGCTAACTTGTGACTTTGAACTTTATGGTTTTCTAGGTCCTAATAGTGTCTGTTTTGCATCTTCTCACAGAACTGGTTGTGCTAAACTGTCCCAAGGTGTGAATGGGTGTGTGCAAGGGTGTGTATGATGCCCTTATGATAAGCTCTAAAACCTCTATTGCATGACATGGATAAAGCAGTTATTGAACTAAGACTAATGAGTTATACAAGCACTGTGTATGTATCTTGATTTGCAGGCTCAAGAAGTTTAGTTTGCCTTCAAAATTTCAGAGAGACCAGTTAGTAGGTTCTACAAATATTTGGATTTATTGAAGTCTATCCTGTGACACCTTGTGTGGTCTGGTAAATAATATTTTTCCGCTGTACATTTTATTTAAATTCCATGCATTGTATGTTTGCGACTGCAAGGTTATTGTTCATTTGCATACATATAGCAATTGACTGCAACTATTTAATGATTGCATACAACTGTTACATTACTATATAAAAGGTATATTAAAGCATCCAGCAAACTACTGCAGACTCAAATACTCGAAAGTCACTTAAAAGAACTTAAATGGTGGGCAACCAGTTTAATGGCTATCACTTAAGAAGTTTGTTTTTTTGCTGCTAAGCAATCCTACTTCACCTCACAACATATAGTATTGTCTTAACAAATACAATAATCCCGCTTTATCGCGGTTCGAAACTTGCACCCCCGGTTTATCGCGGAATTGCATTTGCCACATAAATAATTTGTTTCACTGAATTTCCTGATCTCTCGTGAATAGCACGATAGACCAAAAAAACTTATAGGGAATTGGTTTTATGTTGAAATAATGAAATTTATTAATAAAAATATAATTATTAATTATAAAATGAAGTAAAATGTTAGTACAGTACTGTATACATAAAATAGCTTTTTGGGGTGGCGTCCGTTTATCGTGTTTTCCGTTTATCGCAGGCGGTTTTGGAACATAACCACTGCAATAAACGGAGGATTAGTGTATACCTATATGGCATCTGACATACACAATAATAATCCAGAACAATATTTTTTTCACAACTGAATCAAATCAGTTTTCACAACTAAAGAGGATAAAAAAGCACCGCTTTCAGGAAGTTTGCAAGTTGGCCTAACATGAACACAACGGAAGAGCTGTCAACGAATGCAGTGAATAATGGCATTTACAGGTAGTCGTTGAAGTACGACCATTGGTTCCGACAGACCGGTCGTAACATGATTTGGTCGTAAGTAGAGTAGGCTATATGTACAGTATTGTGAAATGATGTTATAAAAATCTTTAAGTAGTATTTTATCATAATTTTCTTTCATTATTGTTATACTGTATATATCATCATTTTCTTTGTTCATTTTATGCCATTTGTATCATCTCTACACCATTTTGTTTCTTACTGTTGTACTAGCGATTGTGGTCGTAATGGTTTTAAGTTGCATAGGTCGTAAGTCGATGACTGCCTGTACAATATTACATATTTAAATCCAGCAGCAGAACACAACACACGATAGAAAACTAAACTATTTGCAGAACATCAGCTGGTTAAATTTGAGATGTTTCTGCTACTAGGTTAGTCAGGTGCTTTTGACATTTCAGCGAATATCAGTTCCCCGTTAAAATAGTTGAAATATCACTTACAGTTGCCCAAAATGCTACAGGAAACTGCTAGCCTGTGCATTTTGAACAGCTTTCAAAATCAAAATGGACTTTTAAAATAAAAAAAAATAAACCTTACAATCAGATACTCTGCGAGTCAACATGGTCTTAATTTTAGACAAAAAACTACTAAAACTAGTTGTGCAATTAAAGAAACTTAAAAAGGGCAGGAATTGAGAAAATCACCCTATAAAGTGTCCTGTTATATAAACAGTTAGTGGTAATTGTCTCATTACATTTTTATTTAATAAACTTTTTCACACAACTAAGTACAACTTCGAGATTTTCACAAATAAATTTTGCATTCTGCAACAAATTGCAAATTAGTTCTTCAGCTTAGTCTGATGTCCAGTCCACACATTTAAAAGCTAAATGTAACTGAAATACAAGGTTAAAAGGCATCCATGGCATCCATCTGTTTTACCGTTTGATTTAATGAACTAGCCTTCTATACGGATGCACATCACGCAAAAATGTTTACACCAGTTGCTGAGCAACATCACTCAATGCAGCTTTTTTAAAGTGGCTCCAATTGAGCAAAAAACTTTTTTTCTTCCTTTTATTTTTTGTAAATACGTTTTACAAGGCTGTTGTGTAACCCATAGCAACAAGGACACTTTATTTTGGGTGGGCCCAGACCTCCCCTATAGCTTCACCACTGCTTTAATATGACTGAGAGTCAGAGAGGTAAAAAAGAAAGACAGCAAGAAAAAAATAAGCAAAGGTCATTGATGCCTCTTTCTAACTATTTATTTTAGTCTAGCTGTGATTTTGCCTCTCTCTTGCTTACAGTCTCTTACTCTCCCACATACAACTTAAGCTTAATATTATCATATGAGCATTTTCTGGCATTCCCTGGAGTCTAAAATACAATGATACCCCTAACCTATTGGCCTGTCATTCTGTGTTTCTGAATGCTCTACTCCTTTTCTCATTTGTAGCCACAGAATGAATAAAAATAAAAAAACAGAAGGGGTTAAACAGATACACAAGAAGAGAAAATAATCCCAATTTTTCAAGATGTTATCTGACTGGACTCTTGTAGCTTCTGGCTGCATTTTTTATGGGTCTGCTTTTGCCTGCTCTATTCATAATACTAAATAAAGGTCACGGTAATTAGCATGCTTTTACCTCTCACATCCCAAACCTCCCAATGGATGCTTGTTATTGTGATCTTCGTAGACTAGATGTAAATGGGGTTGTGCTCTGGGAATTTGATTCTTTGTTTTCTTTTTATTGAAAATACATATTCTTTTGTTGTTCTTACACTGTTTTTGACACATTCTAGTGTGGATTGATGGTTGAACTGTTTAAGATTGGTGGAACACTCTACATGTTTGTGCCTTGGTGTCAGTCAGAAGAGACAATTAAACATTTTAAATATGAATATGTTTTTATATAAGTACAAGAAACTGACATTATGCATTGTGAAGTTACAGAAAGTATTAAAGTATACTGTAATTACCAACTATTCCACTCAAATTGAAAATGCAATCAGGGATATGTTAAAATTGTAATTATAATTATTATTATTATTATTAGTAGTAGTAGCAGTAGTACTTGTCGAATAATGAAATATATGAATATAATTTACTTATATATTATAAATACGTTAAATGTAATTACTTTTCTGTTTGTTTAGTGATTTATTTACTCATTTATTCAAATGTTATTTGGTTATATGAATTTTCTTTCCAGATGATTTTATGTTATTTAAGCTTTGCTAAAAATCTGGATTCTTTTTTAACATTTCATACACTATGATTAGATCTTCAGTTAAGTCTCCCCCCCAGCCACCCACCCACCCACGTGCATTCTGGAGATAAAACAAAACATCAATACCAGTTGCAAATCACAAATGACAGGCTGATATTCTATTTTTTTCGCCAGCAGGCGCCCCAACTACAAGCCTTTCAGATTCCAATGGAAAGGGGTAATTTCCTGAATGAGACCACAAACTATGCCTAAAAGAAATGAGGAATGGCCTGTGGGATGGTGCGGTTGTTGCTTAAGATTAAGAGAGGGGAAATGGAGATCCCATTTACACTTTCTTTTTCACTTGATGTCACAGACCCCCTAGACTTGAACCAACGTTAAATGCACCAGGAAAAAAAAAGCTGCACACTTTCATATTATAGTTAGAATTGGCATTGATGAAATGTTCTTTAATTGGTATTGCTGTTTAAAGCCCCTCTTTTCACTCATTTTTATAATTAGCCATAGTTCCTGAGAATTTATTAGAAACTAAAGTGGGCATTTTCTATATTTTAGTTTAATGTAGTAGTTTATGCGGTAATTGTTAATATTACATAAAATTTAACAATAAAAACAAATACAAAAAATGGGATGGCAATTTAAAGAATAAGTTCACTGTGATTAAGATAATTATGATCTGCATCTAGTACTGAAAATAATCAGGCTTATTTAAGTACTATTATTTAAAGAATATTGCTTACATGCCTGTATAGGCACAGTGAAAATAGTTTCTGTATGGTTAACCTGACCTTGCTGAGCTACACTGGCAAAACTTCCCAAATTGTTTATGATGCTGGGAAAGTCATATTTCTGGTCATATAATTACATTTACAATTTTGTGTAACAATATTTTTACTAAATTCATCTAAACTGAAATGAAATATATTTGTTGTGATACTACAAAATTGAACTGATCAGAATTCAGCTGAACTTATTTTTTTTCTGTGTTGCAGCATCCATGGTTACAGAGAGTGGAAGAAAAGGCTGTCTTAAGCTGAAAGTTTTTGTCAGACCAGCAAGTAAGTGCCATCAGTTATGTGCAACAGTATTTACTAATGTATTTATTAAAGCTGCTCTTTCTGCTTTCTGTGTTTTATTGTTTTTATTTTCATTAATCTTTCTCTGGTGGGCTGGAAAAGACATCTTGGTGATGCTAGCATGTTTGGCTTATTATATTTTTCTTCCTTCTTCTGTTTTCTAGACAGCTGTGTGAAAATCATAGGTGTTCATGATCGAGTGTTTGACGTTAATGACAAAGTAGACAATTCATTAGAACCAAGAGGTTAGTATGTATTGGATTCTGTTCTGTTTCTCTTCACTGGATTTTTTTCTGTCCTTTGTCCATGTATACTGTATGTGTTCTGTCCCTTTTTCTTTTTTTTTTCTTTTTCTTTTTTCTCTCTCTCTCTCTCTCTCTCTCTCTCTCTCATACATACATACATACATACATACATACATGTATTTTAATATTTTACATTTTTTAGGAGCATGTGGTGCCTTTAACCATGCCCATGAATATACATCTGTTGACATTTTCTATCATTTTTTCTTTGCAGTTAGTGAAACATACGTATTTTAGAGACTCAATCTAAGCACTCTGTATTTGTAAATATAAACAGAAAAATAAAAATCAATTGTGATTGATGACAGTGGTGGAACTTGCATTCTGACCAGGATTTTATTGCAGTGCACATTTGCCCAAACCATACACACATTTCTTTTTTAGTTTGTCAGCATGGAGCCATTGATTTATTAGTCTTGGTACCTAGGGAGTATGTGGAAGAGCTGGTTGCATGCATGCATGCCTGCCTGTCTTATGTTCTCCCTAGTGAACCAGCCAGCAAACTTCTCCATCTGCACTAGCATATTTGCATCTTTGTGTTCTACACCTGTTGCTACTGCTTTCTCACATTCCCTCAGTCTGTCTGCTTTTTTCAAAGAAAGCTTTAATTGTATTTTTTTTTACTTATTTCAATGGGTTGTAGAACATCAAATGGTTAAATATTTTGACCAAATTGTAATCCTCAATCATGAGTTCTTTTTTACTTATTACTTACTTTTACTATTTTTTACATGATTATTGAATAATCATGTTTAGATTGCATGTTTAAATTTGACAAAACAATGTGTAATAATGTTTTAAGGGCGATTCTGCAAATGTGTAACCCTTTCCTCTTGTTTGCTAGCATTGTAACATTACATGACTAGGTCAAAATAGATCAATGAATATGATATTGCAGAATGAAAAATTACAGTGCATTGCAGTATCAGCAATGCACAGTCACTGCTGCATAATAGGTCACAGTACCATCTATTTATTTTATTCAAATACCATATATACTGAGCAATCATCAGTCAAGATACAAGTCAAGCACCTGAAATTGTATTTTCATTTATTTTGATTTGCTGTATAAATAGTTCATACAGCATTATATTATGATGCATTATATTTACATCATAAATCCTCAGTTATCTAAATCCTACTTTATGCATTAAACTAGAAATGCCCTGCCATTTTTAATCTAACCTATTTATTGAAAAACGACCAAGAATTGCAGAATTATTAACAGACTAAATATTTTTCCTAGGGTAGTGTAAAATTTTCTTCCATTATTTAAACATGAGCTTCGTCATCACTCTTACATTAGTGAAGAACAAATTGCTAATTACTTCACTCAGTTATATGATTTTAAATAATTTCTTATATTTGTAATACATAATCCAAAGCATTAAAACCTTTCCCCATTGCTATTTGGATAAAGTACATGAGTTGAGATTTTTTTTTATATATTTTACTATTATGATATTATTCTTATGTGGACCTAAACACATTTTTTTCTTTCTCCTTTCCAGATGACACTAGTCATGAATCAGCCGAACCATCTCGGAGCGATACAGCTAATTCAGGGCATCGACCCCTAATGGCACGTCTGCTGATGGCTTTCTTGCTGTTCTGCATTTCTGCACTTCTTACCTTATAGCCTCGTATGTCCTTCCTTCAGACAAGTCCCAGCAGCCCCCTCTGCTCCTTGCCCAAGCAGCCACCAGGCTTGTACAGACAAGGGCTCTAGGCCACAGGATTCCTCTGAGACTCTCCAGGAGCGCTACATTTGGCCCCTTTCCCAAATATTTAAGTGGCCCTTTATCAAGAAGATAAATGATTAGTAATATGAGGGAGAAAAGCTAATCTAGCCTTTAGTAAATCAGTGAAGAACTCAATCCAGTTGTAACATCGCATAGGATCCATGCTGTGTAGCCAAACATTGGATTTAAGTGTTTTTTTAATTAAAATAAACATGTATAAATGTATACATAAAGGGTTTTCCCTGGTACAGATTTATGAAACATTGAAAGTCTTTTTGTCTGCTTGTTCCTGTTGGCTTTTTTTCCTACCCCATACAAATTGGCAAAGATCAACAGATTGTCAAAATCTAAATTTGACTAAAACTGTATGTGCAGATGGCTGGAGGTCTGGATTGCACTCAAAGGGGAAAATGGCTGTGTGTTTGTTAATTGACATAATGTTGGATTGGAAATGAGCGTGAGGTAAAACATTTATTCTCTGCAAACAAAGAGACTTATCTTAGTAGACCACAGCATTAAAACAGTGCTTTTTGTATTTTGTAGGATAAACCTACTGCAGCATAAATAACTCTATTTTTTTCCTGTTGGCTTTTATCTATTGTTAAAAAACAGCAACATTAACAATTCATAGAAAACTCCTGGTCATAATGACTGTGAGTGTGCAGCTCTGTATATACAGCACCACGAGAGACTGCACATGGTTAACATTATTCCCCCCCTAATTTTCTGAATGGAAATAGTAGTGTCTCTTGGAGTCAGCTTTGCAAATAAGATCCAGGGCTAGGGAAAAAAAATGCCTTTTATTTTCAACTGCACTGAAATGGCCATAAACCCATGTGAAGTGCCCACATATTCTTATACTGTATAACATTAACATTAACTATGACACCAAATTTTTTGTGAGCCTGCTCTTTGCCTTTGCATGGCAGCCTTAGATATGAAATGTGCTTTGTCAGGCCTGTAACAAGTAGGCTCAAGGAAGACCAGAGCATGCCCAGTTATACCTCAGTGACTCTGTAATGAGGTTTTAATTTGGCTGGCATGCAGAGCCTATGCTGTCTGTATTTGTGGTATTGAAACTAGAAGGTTAATTGCATGGACAATGCTGAGGTGACTTGAATTTCGCCGGGACTTTTTAACCTTGAGTGTTCTGTGTGAGTGTGAGTACACAAGCAACAGCTCATACTGCGAAGCTGTTTTGGTGAAGGCATGGGCAATTAGGTAGTAGGCACAATAAACAATAGTGGGAACTTTTTAAAAGGTCTGATATTGTGTAATTGTTTCTGCTTTATCGATTCTCAGTAGGCCTGTTTTCCCCCCTTTACTTTTCCATTCTGGGATCCTGGAGAGGAGGTGCATTCCTGTTATAATGGCAACCGATTGTGCAGAAAGACCACTTGGGGTGTTTCATTTAGAGAAGGAAAAATGCCACCACATGTGCTTAATTTCATGGTCCAAATCTAAAAGTATGGAAGCCTTTAGAACTCTAATTCAATAGTATTTGTATACCTACCATTTATACTCTTGATTATAATGCTTATCATACTTTATACACACTTTAAACCAGGAAATAAGGCGCAATTACATGGATACTGTGTATCCTAATGTAGTCAAGATGTCATTAAACAACTACAGAAAACATCACCTACCATTATTATAATTATTATTATTATTATTATTATTATTATTATTATTATTATTATTATTACTGATATGCGAAAGCTCTTGTATATAGTGTTTGATATGGAGGTATTCATTTGATTAAATCTTTTCTACAAAAAAAAAAAAAGGAAACTAATAAAGTGAAAAAAGACTTCTGAAGAACTGATGTGAGCATACATGAACATAATCTTCAGAAGCCAATGGAGCCAGTACATAACAAACTTAGATCTGTGGAGGGAAGCCAACCGGCATCCAGAGCGTTTCATCTTTCACATGCATGTATTTCAGATCTCCTCCTGCCATCACCATCAATTGGAAGCTTCAGCCAGAGAGCAGTGGTGGATTGTATGTAACTGAATTCAGTGTTTTTGAGGGTTTCACTGTCTGAAAGCATTTCTTGTTCAGCCTGTTTATTTTTTTCCCCCCATAAAGGACTTGTCAGTTTCATTATGTGGCATGCGCATGAACTTAACAATGATAAACGTTAGATAAAGTGTTGTTTTTGCTTGTTTTTTCACCTCTGGTTGTTCTGTATGTTAATTACATAAATTACGTGCTTCTCTCAAAGCTTTGTCCATTAAAACGGAAGCATTGCACAGATGAGTAGATGAGATGTTTTACCCACACTATCCACCCAGCAGGATGGAGGATTACTGTATAGAGCACTGTTATGGACTGGCAGCAAGAATATAGGGATAGAGCAAGGTTGTGTTTGCTTTCTGTTTTCATTTAATAAGGAGAATTTGCCATCCCTTAAATAATTTATTTAAACCAAGGAAATCATGTTATTACACAACAACTCAACACTTGCGACACCCTTTTTTCCTCTTTGCGAGATGCAGCCACATTTGGTTGTCAATAAGGTGGCCTTTCCTGCCGTAGTCCTTAAATCCTTTAAAATGCCAAAACCAGTGTTTGTACCATCCAGTTACTGGCACCTTTTTTTCTGATTTTCTAGGTTTTTTTTGTTTGTTTGTTGTTTACTCAACCCTTACCCTTTTCCTCCGATTCTGGGGAAATTTGTACATATACTGTATATCAGAACGCCCATGTGCTCCTGTTTTTTTTTTTGTTTTGTTTGTTTTGTTCTGTTTGTTTGTGATTCTTATTTTTTCTTTGCATCTCTTGGTGCTGTGTTTGATCAGCTTTCAACACTGTACAAACAGGAACAGAATTTTGAAACAGATAATAATAATAAAAAAGGTCTGTATTTGTATATACAGTACATGTGTCTGAGCAACTATGAATAATGATTAAAGGAAAAACACATCGCTTTGTTGTTCTGTTGCATGCTTGTTTATGCTTTTAATGACGAATTAGATAAAAAATATTTTAAAAAAGTCTTCGTTTTAGATAGCTTGTAATTTGATTCATGTTCCTTTAAACATGTTACAAAGAATAGCAGGCCAAAAACTAGTAAATCGTGCAATATTGTGTTATTAGGATACAACTAAAGTCTATTCATTTGTGTGTGCATACATACATATCTTTGTGTGTGTATATCATCTTCTTTTGGCTGCTCCTTTTAGGGGTCGCCACAGCAGATCATCCATCTCCATATGACCCTGTCCTCACAAAATTCAGTACACCCCTCACATTTTAGCAACCATTTTAGTGTATCTTCTCAAGGGACAAAACTATAGAAATTAAGCTTAAATATATTCTAGAATAGTCAATGTGCAGATTTATTGTCCTCTAAAAATAACTCAACATACAGCCATTATTGTCAAAATAGTTGGAAACAAAAGTGAGTACACCCTGAATAATAACAGCTGTGTGTCATGTAACCATGCAAAGCCACATGTCCTAAATCTTTTATTAGAGCAGTTAAAATTCTCTCATACCGACCACTGTATGTTCTACATGACACCTAATAGTAAAGACTCACTGGATTTGAGAATTAGAATTGTTACTCTCCACAAAGATGGCCGAGGCTATAAGAATATCAGTAACACGCTGAAGCTGAGTTACAGTACAGTGGCCAGGATCCTACAGAGGTTTCACAAGACGGCTTCCACTCTGAACAGGCAAGGGTCAATCAAAGAAGTTGAAGTTTTGGTTTTGGAGACTAAAATGAACTTGTATGGGTCAGATGGTGTCCAGCATGTGTGGTTTGGTGTGGTGTCTTGTCTACTGTAAAGCATTGTGGTGGTAGCATCATGGTCTTGGGCTGCAAGAGTGCTGCTGTTTCTGGGGAGTTGCAGTTTGTTGAAGGAAACTTGGATTCCAAAATGTACTATGACATTCTGAAGCAGAACATGATGCCTTCCCTTCAGAAACTGAGCCGAATAGCAGTTTTCAAACATAATAACGACCACAAACACAACGCCAAGATGAACAAATGCCTTGCTGAAGCTAAAGGTGATAAAGTGTCCAAGTATGTCTCCAGACCTGAACCCTATTGAGCCCCTGTGGGGCATCCTTAAGCAGAAGGTGGAGAAGTGCCATATGTCTAACATACAGCAGCTCTGTGATGTCATTATGGAAGAGTGGAAGAGGATCCCAGCAACAACCTGTGCAGCTCTGGTCAATTTCATTGAGGCAGTGCTACATAACAATGGTGCTCTCACAAAATATTGACACTTTAAACACAGTTTTCACTTAATTCACTCAATTTTGTTGACAGTTATGTACAATGGCTGTATGTTGAGTTATTTTCAGAGAACAGTAAATCTGTATTGCTATGCAAGCTGCACATTGACTTCTCTAAAATATATTCAAGTTTTATTTCTGTAGTATTGTCCCTTGAGAAAATTAAATTGTCTGCTGAAATTGCTGAAAACACACACACCGATCAGGCGTGTTGTCCCCCTTTTAATGCCAAAATAGTCCTGACCTATCGAGCATTAACAGCATTATATTCTTCAGCAATTTGAGCTACAGGAGCTCATCTGTTGGATTGGACCACACGGGCCAGCCTTTCCTCCCCACGTCCACCAATGAGCCTTGGCCGCCCATGACCCTGTTGCCGGTTCACCACGGTTCCTTCCTTGGAACCACTTTTGATAGATACTGAGCATTTAGACTGGAAACAGCCCACAAGAGCTGCAGTTGTGGAGAAGCTCTGACCCAGTCGTCTAGACATCAAAATTTGGCCCTTGTCAATCTCGCTCACATCCTTACGCTTGCCCATTTTTCCTGCTTCTAACACGCAACTTTAAGGACAATATGTTCACTTGCTGCCTAATATATCCCACACACTAACAGGTGCCAGATTGAAGAATTATAATGTCATAATATTATGCCTGGTCGGTAAATATATATGACCTTCACAGATCCTACTTTTATGTTCAACACATTCAACAGATGCTTGATCAGATTGAGATCTGTGGAATCTGGAAGCCAAGTGAACACCTTGTCATCTTCTTCAAACCATCCTGAACAATTTTTGCAGTATGTCAGGGCACATTATTCTGCTGAAAGCTGCCACTGTCTTAAGAGAAAGGTGTTGTCATAAAGAGGTGCAACAATGTTTAGGAAGGTGGTACATGTTAAAGTAACACATAAATGTCAGGAATCAAAGATTCCAAGCAGAACATTATCCAGATCATCATACTCCTACTGTCAACATGCCCTTCACCCATAGTACATCCTGGTGCCAAATTTTCCCTGGTGAGACATGTATGCACCTATCCATTCAAATAATGTCAAAGAAAACATTATTTATCAGACCAGGCTAACTTCTTCCCATGCTCCAAGGTCCAGTTCCCATTGGGCCTATTTCAGTCGAAGCATGGCCACGCTGACCAGCCTACAGCTACACAACCCCATAACAAGTAATGTTTGATGCACTGTGTCTCCTTACTATTAGGGCCAGCATTAACTTTCAGCAATTTGCCTTAAACCAGACAGACTAGTCTTTGCTCCCCACACATATCGATCCGCCTTGGGTACCTAGAGCCCTGTCACCGGTCACCAGTTGTCATGCCTTAGACAACTTTTGGAAGATTTTAAAACTGCATACAGAGAACACCTCACAACACTTTTTGTTTTAAAGAGGCCTTTACAATCGGCTCAGATGCTCGCTCTTTTGCATTTTCTTTCTGCTTCCAACAGACCAGCTCACCCCTTGACAAGTGGCACTGTAGCAATATGATCAATGTTAACCACACCACCTTGACCTTGATGGCCTCTTTTAATATAACGGCTGTTCTTTGAAAATCCACTGTTTTTATAAAAAAAATTCTGGATGCCAAAAATTAAGCCTTTCTGTCTTTTAATGACTAAAAGGTTTTTTTGTAGACCCTAGTACCCAATTCTATCTGGATATATAATTAAATAACAATTAATTTTTATAATAATGAAGTAACTGGCCAACAACCATTGGACTGGTGTGCTAATGGCAGTGGTAAATAGCAAGGGCAATTGATAACGGAATGACACAATAATAAACAGAACACAGTATAAACACAGTATAATACAGCTGACATAAATTGTATGTATTCTTACATTTTGGGGTCCAGAACATGTAGCGAAGCTTGAAAAATGTTGGTAGTCTATTGCCCTAATACAATTCACCACATACCGCTCTACATACCGATCTATAGTGAAGTTAGCTATACTAGCTAAGTTGTGGTATTTAGTATGTTTTTTCATGTTTATGTTTTTCACAGTACAAAGTATTTATGTATGTTTGTGCTGTGCAGCAAAACCAGAAATTATTTTTGAAATAGGACAAATGCAACAGAAAAGTCATGTGGCAGAAATAAATGGATTATCTGTTTGTGTGTGTGTGTGTGTGTGTGTGTGTGTGTGTGTGTGTGTGTGTGTGTGTGCGTGCGTGCGTGCGTGCGTGCGTGCGTGTGTGTGTGTGTGTGTGCATGTGGGGGGGTGATGGAGACACTCAGTAAAGCACAATGTAAAAACAAGGCTTTGAAAAAGTATTAAATAGTCAAGTAAGTACAAATATTGGTTTATTTAAAATATCTTATTATTTAAAAATATCAATCTTTATTGATTGTGGGTACCTTAAACACTTTATATATCTAAATATACATATATTTTCATCCCTATATTATTTGCATATTATCATATATATTATCTTCAAGTCAAAACTTTGTCAAGCAAGAAATGATATGTTGTGACTTTATATTGCGGTTCATTAGCACTTTAAGCTACCATACAATAGCTATTTGGTTAATGATAGGAAATTTCATTTGAGTGAGTTGAGTGTTTTAGCATCTGTTTCTAAGTGGAAGAGGATGAATGAGCTGTGTGGGGTCTAATAAGAAACAGCACCATGTTCTAATCCACAAATGATTACACACAGTTTATGAGTACCATTACAAACTGCCTACAACTAGGAAGAAACATTACAATGGACTTTGTTTAAAGTGACGGTGTGCACTTTCTTGGCTTCAATTAGATCTGTTGCATAACAAGGATTTCATATCCTTTTGGTTTAATCTGGCATGAAATGTTTTAATATCGAATAGAAATCCTAATAATAACATACATTTACTTCACAAAACACGTATAAAAAAAATAAATACAAAATCGCATAACAGTTATACTATTTTTACATATCAACTATAATATCCAGTATCAGAAATCTTTATATTTACTTTATAAACTACATTTGGAGATCTCACATATTTCAAGCTTCGCATTGTCCGTAAAAAATCCTTTTTTTCACTTTAAAGGCTATTCACAACCTTGCCCCTTCTTTTTTGTCTGATGTTCTCCATATTCATGTTCCTTCCTTTTTTGTACGTCATAAGCTGTATACATTGTTTCTATATGTTGTTTATTATGCTTTCTCTTGTAACTTATTGTGCAGTGTCCTTGAGTCTTGAGAAAGGCACCTATAAATAAAATGTATTATTATTATTATATTTTGTTAGCATCACCACATGATCTCTGATGGTAATTATCTCAAACTCTTTTGGCACTTATCTCTAAGTGCCGAAATCCAGTTCAGTTAAAAGTACATATGGAAGTGAAAAGTAAAGTTTTTACATTTAATTTATTGTAATTTTATCCAGTAAAATAAAAAAAAAATAAAAAAAACTGACTGCATCATGCATGACCCTGCATGAATAACTAGTTTCCTACGCATATATATACTTGGCCAAAACTGGGTCATGCAACAGGACAGTGAGCTCAAGGTCTCCAGCAAATCAATATCTGACTGGTTAAAGAAGAAAAAATTGAATGGCCAAGGCAAAGTTCATACCTGAAATGTACTTAATATATAATGTTTAAGAATTTTCTACCGATAAAACAATTCAAATGAGAAACACAAACAAAGGAAGCAACTATGATCATTTCAGTCTAAGTTTTTTTTAGAGCTCTAAGTTTCTAGGCTAATTTAGTTATGCTAGTTCCCATCTTTGTTTCTGAATCCAGTTATTAAGCTCCATCTCAGATCCATAGTTTGGGTTCAAAGATCAGATAACATACTTTCAAATGTGAAAATCGCTGTGGCATATGCATTTATATTAGGGCTGTCAATTGATTTAAATGTTTAATCACGATTAATCGCATGATTATCATGAGTTAACTTGTGACTAATCGCAACTTAATCACACATTTTTATCTGTTCTAAAAGTACCTTAAATTAATACTTTTCAAGTGTTTAATACTCCAATCAACATGGGCATGGATAACATCTCCATGTTACGTATGGAACCATGGTTCACAGAGGTAACAAGACGGCGCGTCAAAAAAGCTTTGGGAACACTTCCACATTGTCCCCGCTCTGAATCACGTGTATAATCAGTCCAATGGAAAGCATGGCATTACCAGCTTCTGAAAAGGAGGGGAAACGCTGCAGGGATGCAAGCAGTGTGGCATAGAGATGCAGCGTTTTGTTGCCTCTGGGAACCATAGTTACATACGTGATCTGAAAACCTTCACAGTGGAGGGAGCCAACCCTTTGCTGAACTATTCTTGAATGAATTTCAGCAATGATCTAACTGGGCAGTTAACTGGATCTAAGTGGTGTTGTTCAGATTTGCTTCACCACATCCTGGTGGAGTCTCTATTCCCCGAGCCTCGGACCTTGCCTTCAGAGGGCATCTGCTCCCTCATTTAAGTGACCTGGGATATGCTGCCTTCAAGGAGAGCAGCTTCCCTTGGGTCCACAGGAGGATCTGACATGCCAGCTTGTACAGGTGGCGAGATCGCAGACCCCACTGGTGGTTAATATAGGAAACCACTGAAGTGTTGTCCGTACAGACCAACATATGGTGGCCTCTGAGGTCTGGGAGGAAATGCCTCAAAGCTTGAAGCATGGCCAGCATCTCCAGGTAATTGATGTGCCACGTCCGATGGGGCCTTTCCCAAAGACCTTGAGCAGAGTGGCCACTCATGACTGCTCCCCACCCCTTGAGGGAGGCATCTGTCATAAGCGTTATGCAATGCCCAGGAACTTCCAGCGCGGTGAAGCTCTCCACACATGTAAGGCATGTAGGGCTCGCAGCATAACCTTGATCATATGGAGTGTGGTTTCATGTGCAGGAGGCCAAGTGGAACCACATTGGATGCTGCTGCCATCAGACCCAGCAGTTTTTGAAACTGCTTTATAGTGAGTGACTTTCCATACTCTCTTGATGGACTCGAGGATGGTTTTGACACGAGTAGGTGACAAATGTAATTAATTCCATCTGTGATGGAAAAAGCACACTCTTTTTGGCATTCAGCCTTAACCCCAGATCCTTCATGCAAGCAAGAATCTCCATGCCGGACCGCAAGCTGCTCTGATTGAGCCAATATAAAACAATCGTCGATATAATTTAGAATGCAGACACCCCGAAGCCTCAGCCAGGCCAGTGCCACATCCACATGAAGGTGTGGGGTGAGAGGGCAAGACCAAATGTTAGGATCCAAAATTAGTGAGCTTCGACCCCGAAAGCAAACCTCAGGACCTTCCTGTGAGCTGGAAGGATGGATACATAAAAGTATGCATCCTTCAGATCTATGGTCACAAACCAGTCCTCTGACCTGATTTGGGAAACAACCTGCTTCAAGATCAGCATCTTGAGTCTCAAAAGCGAGCGGTTCAGCTGACGCAGATCCAGTATAGGGCGCAACCCTCCGTCCTTTTTGGGAACTATGAAGTACCAGATGTATAACCCAGACTCTCTGTCTGATGAAGGGACCACCTTGATGGCCACCTTCAAGAGAGAGTCCACTTCCTGTTCCATGACCAGAGCCTGCTTGGGCCCCACCAGGGTGGGGGGGACCCCATCGAACTGGGGCGGGCAAGAACCGAACTGAATCGTGTTGCCTCTTTCTACAGTGTGCAGGACTCACCAAGACACGTCTGGCAGAGCCTGCCAGGCTGCTAGATCGTCTCTTATGGGAATTAGTCTCTCGAGACTGACCTCTGGTAAGCCTAGAGCTGGAGCAATGCCCTGGTGCACGTCTAGAGGCCTCCTGAGAGGCAGCAAACCTCCCATATCCGCTACAGTGCCAGGCGGAGAGCGAGGAGGGTGCTGCTGGAGCTAGTCATGCCCTGAAGCACCGAGAGTGGCAGGGTTAATGAACCAGCTCCCTGAGGGCGCCGGGACCAGGGCAGGCACCATATACTGAGGTGCACAACGCCTCTTCCTAGCATGGTTTCCAGGTGGTCCTAAGTGCTTTGACTGAAAATGATGGTCCTCAAGTAAAGTAAAGCTTACTTTGAGGACGAGCCCTCTGCTGATCGGCCGGCCAGTTAAACTCAAGCTTGTGAACGACTCAAGTCACTACCTCTAGGAGCTCTTCAAATAGGACTGCCTGAGGGGTAACATGCTCAGCTCTCAGACAAGTGACACATAGCTTGTGCGTATCCCCCCGCGTGATATAGAGAGGGCAAGGTGGAATGCAGGTATGAAAGCAGTGCTTCATCTTTTTGGTCACTTTCATCGCTTTCATTTATTCCTACCTTACCAGCAAACAACAGAAGCTAGCACTGGTTTCACTCAATGCGCTTATATGCTTCCTCGTTGTGAGCATATCCCATAGGAAGAGGAAGCATATATGAAGCTTTCAGTTGTTCTGATTATACATGTGATTCAGAAAGAAAGCATTCCCAAAGCGCTTTTGACGCAGCTCGAGTTCCTGAAGGGGAACTATGGATGCTTTATGCAAATGTATGTTTATTCTTAGTGAAACCAAACTCTAAATAGAGCATGAAAACTAGACATGTTTCGATGGTCATACTGTAGATGTTTTTCAAAGAACTTGTTAATGAAAAAAAAAAAAGAACGTAGAAATACCAGATTCCCATTACTTCTCTTTCTTTGCACTGAGCAATTTACTGTTTACATTTTCAGATAATAGGGCAGCTCATAAAAATACTCATAAAAATGTTTTAAATGATGGCGTTTTAAATTACATAAATCATCAGGATACCAAACAAAACTTTTGATGTTTCCACACAGATGGTTTTAATTGCCGAATTCTGGTGCTTGATTTGACACTTGGCACATCAGTAAAACAAATGTTTAGTGATTAAACATTTTTTTTTGGTTGGGTTTTATTTTTTTTATATATAAAATAAAAATGGTCTAACAGAAATGCTAGCAGCATTACTCGCACGTTAATAAAATTAGTGTGGTTAAAATTAATTTGCATTAATGCATTATTAATGTGTTAATTTTGACAGCCCTAGTTTATATCTTTTATATTAAATAATTATCTTTTTCTTTAGAAAGTAGGAGATACTTTAAATTTATTTTTGATATTATTGTCCAGATCAATAGTTTGACCACTTAGTTTTTTATTCAATTATCAACTTGGTTTGATTTGCCATAAGGCAGTTATTATAATTAAAAAAGGAAGAAAGAGTGCAATTCTGCCTGCCCTAGAAGGGTAGCTCAGTTTACCAAATATGGGGGAGAAGAAATTAAAAAAATTTGCCCACTTTCCCATTTCCAACCAAGGACTCCATTAGATAATGAAAAGTCTATGACAGACCATCTCCCTCTGTTTTGCTCGCTTGAGTGCCATTGAAAGGCTTTTCCTTTCTCTGTTATTTTTTTCTTCTACAGTTGTCATGGCAGTAATGTGTGTGCTTGATTATAGCAGACCCTGTTTCGATAGGAAACAGAATCTTAATGGGATGGAATGTTCTTCTTTCTACATGAAATTCAAACGATAGTCAAAAAGACACATTCAGATTTTTCTTGTTTTGAAGTCTCTTCAAATCTTGCCTTTCACTGTTTTTTATTGTGCCATGTGAAGCACTTAAGATGCACTCAAGCACCATGTCTCTGCTGAGTTCTTGAGTGCTTCATTAATGATTTCTGGAGTGCCTCATGGCATGTACCTGCATTGAAAACATTTAGCCTCCTACATCCACTTAGAGGTGGCTACAGGGTACAGGTAGAATATTTGCCGATCAGCAGTTACTTAATATATACTTTAGTGTAAAAATCCTACAAAATATAAAAATCTGATTTAAGTATAGTCAAAATATTGTTACCTAAAGAAATGTAATAGCTCACATAAATTCAAGCATAGTCATTTAAATAACTACTTGATAACACAGACATAACACATTACTTGATATAAAGGATCAGATTTACATTTCTGGGCAAGCAGCTATGGTAAAAACAAACGACATTATATCGTTGCTGTCATATTTTATTATAAATAAGAATATATGTATAAATATGTATTGGTCTGTACACTGCAAGTAACAGAAATAGATATTTTTGTATTTCCTAAACTCAAAGGTAAACATTGTCGTGTGGACATTACAAGGTAGCAGTCTGAATATGTCTTTTATTGTTTTTTGTTTTTTTTTGCATATAGTCATTTCTTTGTCACTGATAATAAGTGTTGATTCTTTCATTAATGTTGCACTGGATACTTAGGCTTATTTGACATTCCCAATGGGATTGATGTAAAGGAAAAAGAAATTGCACTATATGTAATAGAATAACTGTAGCATGTTACTACCATGTCAAACTTTTTTTCAAACTATAGAGGAATTAAAAGCGGGTTCATTTAACTCTTTATTTGGCAGCTACAGGGTATGTAGGCTCTACAAAAATGCTCAAATGTTAAAGCAAATGTATGTTGTACTTTGCCGTAAAGTCGCTGTAGTATGCTTGCCTTAGTATGCGCTGGTCCCATCCCATTGCAGCATGGCAGTATAACTAACAGCAGGTTATTCATCTGCATCAAGAATATACCTAATTACCATACATTTTATTTTGCTGTAGGAAGAATCAATACCTTGTAGGCTACAAAATCCTACATGTGTTACAACATAGGTATTTTCAAGGATTTATATACAGTATATTTGGATTCAATAGCAAAGAAATGCAATCATTTTGTGTTTATTCCAATACCCTTTCAGTTCAATGTCTAGACAAGTCTATCCTCACGAGCACGAACTATATAAAAAATAGCTTTTTTACTTATTTGATAATTTAGTCAAAGCAAGTTTCCGAACATATTTTGTTGTCTTGTCTTTCTGTCTGTGAGTCTAATAGGTGTTGACAGAAAAACAGCTAAATTAATAGAAAGTCCTGGTTAAGACAGCTACGATTGATGACCTTTATGTTTTTTCTCTAAAACCTTTATAGAGGATATTTTTAGATACTTTGACTACCACAGATTTACTAATGCATATGTTGTGGTTGAATAACATATATTTAGGCAAATAGTCTGTAAATGAAAATATTTTTTATTTACATGCAGTTTTGTAATCATGGTAATTGTAATTTATGTGCAACAAGCAGAAAAGGCACTAAAGCTGAGAAAGCTGTAACATATCAGAGCACCAATACATGTATAAGAGCACCAATACAGAATCTAATCTATGAAACTCTGTTCTGTAGCAATCTACCAGACCATTGTAACAGACCTGCATACACCGGAAATTAAATTGACATATTGAATTAAAATTAGTAAAGAAAGTGCTTTAGGTTGCTCAAGCTTAATATGAATCTAATCTTGAAAGCACATGAAATACTAGAATAAACTTTTCCCTCATTGTATTCATGCAACTCCAAAGTAGTTATACCCACTGGTATAAAACACATTTCCTGATTTAGAGAACACTATTTTGCCTTCCCTTTAATTGGAAATGACTGGGCTACTCATTTGTCAAGTGGGGCTTGACTAATGGTAGTGGGGGTGTAAGAGTTTGAAAACTACTACGTTTGAAACTCACCCTTCTTACATAATTCATTTCAATGCCAAGGTTTACAGTTTGAAATTTGTCTAGGTACAGTGTTTCGTTGATTTCAGGTACAGTATTACCATGATAAAAATAATAAAATAATTCAAATAAAAAATAAAAAAAAAGATTGATTTAGGCTATAAACTATACATTGGGCTTTTGTAGGAGAATACACCTTAGTTATTCCTACAGACAGGTGAAATGACAGTGCCATTATATTTTACTTAATATCCCGCATAACTGCAAAAAAGAAACAAAATAGGTTTATTATACTTTACTACAATGTCTACATGGTAAATAAAGGAGGTTGGAGGGGGGGGTGCTTAGGCAAAGCAAAACTTTTTTCTTTTAAACAAGGAATAAAATGATAAACTAACAATTAAACATTAAACAGCACACACAAAGGTTTGGCTTAACCTTTACAGCCTTTACACACAGATGTGTTATTACATTCATTTATAAAAAGCTTCCCCAGGAGATATTGTACTGCATTTAAAGAAGCAGTGTTAGGTGTACAAAGTGGGACTTAATGATTGGTAAATGATCAAATATTAGTGGAGACAACGAAGTATAAACAAATGTATGCAAATCACATTACATACATGTATAATGATCTTCATACTTGACTGTAAGTGATTATCTGCAAATCTGTAAAAATGACAAAGAAAAATATATTTTATGGGAGACTTAATTGTTGAGAAAGTGCCTTTATTGTACTCTTAAAGCCTTATTCTAAAAACTATAAGCATAATTAATGGTACAACAATTATCCATAAGGTCAAATTACATATCTAATCATATATAATAATATATTCATTAAAGCAATTTATCCTTGTGGATTTCAACCCAGCTGCAAGGTAATGTACATTTTAACAGTTTTTTCTGAACATGTAATATTGTACGTTTTCAAGAAAGAAACCTTCTTGACATTCATGTCTGTCTAAATCTTGATTCATTCCCTGCTCACCCACTTTTCACACTTAAATATCCATACACACAGCAGGAGAGCTTGTCTTAGGTCACCTCTGAAGCATTTGTTGCAGTTTCCTGTTTCAAATTTTTAAACTGTTCACTTAAGATGTTTCCTATATCCAACACCGTATTTCCATTATGTCTGACCCCAGGCCTTATCCAAATAACAAATGGAACACAAGGTAAGGGCATTTTCTTTTTACAGAGGGGACTATTACACTTAATGAACACCATATTTCAGCAATTAAACAATTGCTGTGAAACATGCTGTGGGTGGGAAGGCCTAGTTAGCAGAATTTGTCAGTAAATTGCCTTTGTATATATTTTAAAAGAAAATGCTTAACATTTTTAAATAAAAAAAAAATTGTTAACACAATGGCAATAGGCGTAGCAGGTTTTTTTCCCATTTCAGCACTGATGCAGCCACTGAATACTGTTTTGAGTAGTTAAAAGTTGCTCGATTACATTTACATGCAACAAATATATGCATTATTTTCTTTATTCAACATCTCTGTGTATAAAATTGATTTTGCTCCTTTAAAGTTTCACATCTATTTGTGTGCAGGTTCAGTGTCACAATGTGTTTTCTGTTACTAACGCTTTCCTTTAGATGCCTAAGCACTGCAATATAAAATTGCTGATTAACAGTCTGCTCATGGGAAAACAGTCTCTCTCTATAAACAAGTCCATTCTTGTCAAAAAACATCATTATTATTGGCTTGATGTGCGATTTTACCCGACATCCTTTTTTTTTTTTTTTTTTTGGAAATGCTTCAGGACAGTGCTCTTGAAAAGCTTACTCTAGAATAGCCACTGCAGCAGTTTTATTGAACTATAGCCAAATTCTGATGGTTAAATGACTGGGTCAGAGCTTCTCAAAAAACTGCAGCTCTTGTGGGCTGTTCCTGGTCTGCAGTGGTCAGTATATATATCAAAAGTGGTCCAGGGAAGAAACAGTGGTGAACCAGCAACAGGGTCATGGGCAGCCAAGGTTTATTGATGCACGTTGAGATCAAAGGCTGGCCCATGTGGTCCAATCCAACAGACTAGATACTGTAGAAGAAGCTTTCTGGCTTTAGAAGAAATTGCTAAAGAAGTTAATGCTGTTAATGCTTGACAGGTCAGGACTGTTTTGGCAGCAACAGGGGGACCAACAAAATATAAGGCAGGTGGTCATAAGGTTATGCCTGATCAGTAGCCATAAAGTTACGCCTGGTCTGTGTATAAACATAACATTTAAACAATATAGAATGTAATATGTTTGTTTAATATTGGTCTCTGAAGGTTTTTACTATTTAAAAAAGAATTTGTTGCCACTGACCCCATGTAATGCTTTCCAGATCAGGCTGTGCAGTGTAGCTAAGTAACTTAAAGCCAAAAACATATCACATAAATTATATAAAAGAAGTTAAATGGTTGATGACACTTCTTGAAATTGAGTAAATTTGGGATATTAATCAGATATTGTTTATATCTCATCCCATTAAGCAATAAAATTAGTAATTTAAAAAAGTCATTAATTAGTAATAGACAGTAAACTAAACATCAAATATAATTACATGACTTCACATAAAATTACCAAAACTTTATTATTTTATTACTTTGACAACTTATAAAGGATAATTATAAACATGGTATATCTTTATAAATATCTTAAGTTGTTTCTAAAATGAGCATGGCAAACAAATAAGCTGACAAATAAATTCAGAATGTTATTAAGTGAAATTAAATTCAATTTAATATTTGAAATGAACTTGTAAAAATAATCACATTTAGGACAAAGTGGTCAGCAAAATGTAATATAAAATTTAGAACTACAGTAGATGTTTACTTCTATGACTAATATCTCATTCATATATAGTTTTAATTAATTAATTAATTTTTGTTTTTCTTTTTACGTGTTGCTTTTATCTTTCGTGATGTCCATCTGTAAAATAGCTTTAAAAAAGCTTAAAAGCTTTTGATTAAAGGTGTACATTTCTACTGAAGAATAATTGTTGAATCTTGTAGATGTAAACACACAGGTCATTTGTCTAATCTGAATGAGGTGCCATAAGCATCAGTTTAAGCTGCTGCATAATGTATGTGTGTGAAAACAGGTAAATAAAAACCAGACAGACAAAGAAAAAAAAATTACTAGCTCTGAATGCAGCCATGTACAGTATGTCCAATAACAAGCTATTTGAGATTCAAGGGAGCTGCTGTGATATCTACACAATCAGGATCCTGTCAAATTGGGTATGAATATTTTGCTCTGGCATGATCGTGCAGGGTGTATTTCTCCCTCATGCCCATTGTTTCAGGCTTTAAAACCATTGCAACCTGGTTACTGAAGATGAATATAGCTAGAAAATAGAGAACCTGGTGTTAACTAAATCGATCACTGAGTATTGCCCATGTGCATGTATGCTTGTTTTTCTCTTTATATTTATTCACAATTATTTTTTTTAACAACTTAAATAGGATTTTTTCATATTTACTTTCTGTTCTATATGAACGTACAGTATTATGTTATAGTTTGCTACAAACAAAAAGCTTGTAAATAATGCCTGCATTGTAGGATCTTTTTATGGTACCAGCTATATAGAATTTTCCTTTCCTTTTAAGAACTACTTAATGTAAAACTTTTATTTATTTTTAATTTATTTTTGCTATTCCCAAACATTCATATATTTTTTTGTAATTACTTTGTACTATATAGGGGAGTGGTAGCTCAGTGGTTAAGTTGCTGGGTTACTGATCATAAGGTCGGGGGGTTTAACCCCCGGTATTGCTGAGCTGCCACTCTTGAGGCTCAGGCTCTGGCCGCAGGTTCTGACCCTGCACTCTTACCCCAGGTTCTGAACAAGCTGCAATATGTGAAGAAAAGAATTTCAGAGTGCTATAATGTGTATGTGACAAATAATCCAATTTCATTCTCTAATTATATCTTAGTGGTAAAAACAGCCATGATTTGAATTTTACAATACACATACTGCTGATGCGCTTCTTCTATATGATGTTTCCCCCAGTTCAAAAACCGAACAATTGCCTTTCACTGTTTTGCCTTTCTAAACTCTTTGAGGACCTCCAGCAGTGTTACAAAATATATCTGCAACCATAAAAGTATTTCACCTTGATTGCATGTGTAAAAACAAACATCTGCAGCCCTGAAGCTGCCTTTTCATTTTATTTCATGGTACTACAAAGCAGTCTCGTTAAGCAGATTTCTTTGATTTTCTTCTTCTCTTTCTATCTCTCTTTCTCTCTCTCTCTCTCTCTCTCTCTCTCTCTCTCTCTCTCTCTCTCTCTCTCTCTCTCTCTCTCTCTCTCTCTCTCTCTCTCTCTCAATTGAGACTGTACATCTATAAAAGTGTTTTGCTTTTATTTGTTTTTGTTTGTGTTATTTACTTATTACAGTATATCCAATAATTCAGGGATTATCCACCAGTGGGTTATAGGCAAGTTTGGGATGATTAACAAAAAAATAGGGTTAAACTGCATAAAATCTTGTTTTCAAAAGTCTTGGTTCCCTTGACGTAAATGTCTTTAGCTCTGTGTGTTCTTCCTTAGGTAGATTGAGGATTTTATGGATATTTTTATATACAGTATAATGTGTATATGCAGTACCTGTCAAAAGTTTGGAAACATTTAGTCTTCTTTTATTTTTGAGAGACATGCATGTTTCTTTTTTTCACATACAACAAACTAGGAAATTTAAAGGTATTCATTTTCATCAAACTGTCATTATGGTATTAAAAAGTGGTTTCGGATCAAATGCATTTATCCATGTCATGATCCATCATCACATACATGCACGTTAAATGTAGGTTAATTGATGAGATGATTTCATACTTTTTTTACAAAAGAACATTGAAAACATATTTTAAATATTAAAATACAAATATTTTAATTAAGAAAGTGTACTCATTTAAGGAAAAAATAAGTACTTCTGAATCTGATGACTGCAAGATGTTCACAAATTGGGACGAGGTTAACAAAAGGCTGAAAAAATAAGTGTTACTAAAAAGAAACAGTTGGAGGGACATTTCAAAAACAAGCAGTATAGTTCATCCAAAAAACACATCCAAAAATCACTATAAAAATCACTTCATAACCCCAGTTTGCCATGTCATCCACGAATGCAAGTTAAGGCTCTATTATGCAAAAATAAAGCCATATGTTAAAATGATCCAGAAACGCTGCAGTCTTATCTGGACCCTAGCTTTTTTTAAATGAACTGAGGCAAAGTGGAAAGTTGTTCTGTGGTCAAATTAAAAAGTTAAATTATTTTTGAAAACCATGGACACTACATTCTCCAGAATAAAGAGGAGCATGTCCATCTGGCTTTTTATTAGTGCTCAGCTTCAAAATCTTGTAGATTGCATGATATGGCAGTGCATAAGTGAGTATGGAACCTTAAATACTAAAATATATATACAGGTTTTACAGCAACTTATCCTAAACTGCTCGTGCAACATAATGCCTTTGCAGTAGAAGAGTCCAGGTGTTGAACCAGCCTGCCTGCAGTCCAGAACTTATACCACTTGAAAACATCAGGAAATTAAAGAAATAATGACATAAAAGTCCCAGGACCTTTAGAAATCCTTTATCAAACTCAAGTAAGACCACATTACTCTTCCAAAACTCCAGCAACTGGTTTCCTCAGTTCACAGACCTATATGAACTAAATTTCTTTCGGCTTCTCCCGTTAGAGGTCGCCACAGCGGATCATCCGCATGTTCGATTTGGCACGTTTTTACGCTGGATGCCCTTCCTAACGCAACCCTCCCCATTTATCCAGGCTTGGGACCGGCACTTAGAGTGCACTGGCTTGTGCAATCCTAATGGCTGGGGTTGGTTTCCTGACCAGGGATCAAACCTGGGCCACAGCAGTGAGAGCACCACGGAACCTTACAGACCTATATGAACTGTTGTTTAAAAAAAAAAAAAGATGGTATCACACAGCAGTAAGCATGGCCCACTTTCAACTTTTTAAAGATGTGTTGCGACCATCAAATTCATTGTACAGAAACACAATTTAAACATTGATATGTTTTCTGTAATCTATTGTGAATGAAATATGGGTTTATGACATTCACAATTTATTACATTCTGTTTATATTTACAATTAACACAGCATACCAACTTTTTTTTTAAATAGGTTTTAGAAATCTTAGAATTCCCCAGCACATTGAAAAAGTTTTAAGTAGTAAGTTTAAGTTTGGAGTCAACAAGGTTTTGGTTTTAGAAAGTCTGGATTCTTATTAAAATAAGCATGTAGAATTAAAATTTTAAGGCCTTTGATAACAGAGACTTCTGGGAGTTAGTTCTAAATCTCTGATGACAATGTTTTTTGGATGAAATGAACAAGTGGAACGGTTGTTTGCATTTGTTTGATTTCCATAAATGTTCAAACTGAGTTGCTGGACTAGACCATAGCATCGGCAAAGTATACTGCAAATAGAAACGTACTCCTGTATTCACTTTTCAGATTATCCATTTTCTCATCAAGATATGCATTCTATACATACTGCTGTGAACAGTCCCTGTCATGGTCTTGTGCTACATTGGGGCTTTTACACAGGCAGCTTAGTCTAAAACAGAGCACAGTTTTTGTAAAAGAATTGATAATATCTAACTGTTTGAAGGTGATCAAAGTTTGGTTGCACTGGAACTCTGGCATTGTTCGTGTGAATGTTAATGCAATTCACACTTGGGTGGTCACTTATTCAAAAAGCAAAGTAACCTGCATATGTGTTCTATTTTATTATATAATTATTACATTATTGTGCATATTTTAACCCAGCCATTATGGTTGCACAAGCCAGTGCCGGTCCCAAGCACGGATTAATGGGGAGGGTTGCTTTAGGAAAGGCATCCAGTATAAAACATGTGCCAAATCGAACATGCGGATCACGAATAAGAATTTCATACGGGATCGGTCGAGGCCCAGGTTACCAACGACCGCCACAGGTATAGTTAGCCAAAGGGGTACCGGTGGAAATTGGGCTACTGTTGGCCAAAGGAGGAGAAGGAGAGGATGAAGACTTCTACAGAGACAGCAAGGAAAGGAGAAGTGTAGGAGAGTAGAGGTTATGGTTGGTACCTTAAATGTTGGCACTATGACTGTTAAAGGGAGAAAGGTAGCTGATATGATGGAGAGGAGAAAGGTAGACATGTTGTGTGTTTAGGAGACCAAGTAGAAAAAGGGGTAAGACCAGGAACATTGGAGGTGAGTTTAAAATGTTCTATCATGGTGTGGATGGAAAGAGAAATGGGGTAGGGGTGATTCTGAAGGAAGAGTACAGTAAGAGTGTAGTGGAGGTAAAGAGAGTTTCTGATAGGGTGATGAACGTGAAGCTGGAAGTTGAAGGGGTGGTGATAAATGTGCTCATCAGTGCTTATGTTCCACAAATCGGCTGTGAGATGGAGAAGAAGGAAAGATTCTGGAGTGAATTACATGAAGTGGTAGAAGGTGTACCTATGAATGAACGATTGGTGATTGGGGTAGATGTCAGTGGGCATGTAGGTGAAGGACTCGGTGGTGGTGAAGAGGTGCTGGATGATTGGGCAACTACTGCAGAAGTGATAAGGGAGACAGCTAGAAAGGTACTTGGTGTGACATCTGGAAATACAAAGAAAGACAAAGAGACGTGGTAAGGAGGAAGTGAGAGCAGCTATTAGGAGGATGAAGAGTGGAAAGTCGGTTGGACCAGATGACATACCGGTAGAAGCATAGAAATGTTTAGGAGAGATGGCAATGGAGTTTTTAACCAGATTGTTTAACAAGATTCTGAAAGGTGAGAGGATGCCTGAGAAATGGAAAAGGAGTGTGCTGGTACCGGTTTTTAAGAATAAGGGAGATGTGCAGACCTGCAGTAAATACAGGGGAATTAAGTTAATCAGTCACACCATAAAGTTATGGGAAAGAGTAGTGGAAGACAGGCTGAGAAAAGAGGTGACCATCTGTGAGCAACAGTATGGTTTTATGCCGAGGAAGAGCACCACAGATGCCTTCTTTGCTTTGAGAATGTTGATGGAGTATAGATAAGGATAGAGAAGGTCAAAATGAGTTGCATTATGTGTTTGTGGATTTAGAGAAAGCGTACGACAGGGTGCCGAGAAAGGAAGATATGAGGAGGTACTGTATGAGGAAGTCAGGTGTGTCAGAGAAGTATGTGAGGGTGGTGCAGGACATGTATGAGGACAGTGTGACAGCAGTGAAGTGTGCAGTAGGAACAACAGACTTTTCAAGGTGACGGTTGGACTGCATCAAGGATCGGTGCTGAGCCCTTTTCTGTTTGCAGTGGTGATAGACAGGTTGACAGTCGAGGTCAGACAGGAGTCACCATGGACTATGATGTTTGCGGATGATATTGTGATTTGTGGTGAGAGTAGGGAGCAGGTTCAGAAGAGCCTGGAGAGGTGAAGGTATGCGCTGGAGAGAAGGGGAATGAAAGTTAGTAGGAGTAAGACAGAGTACATGTGTGTAAATGAGATGGAGGGCAATAGTGTGGAATGTTTTGGAGACAAGGTGAGGAAGGTGAGATTGAGATGGTCTGGAGATGTGCAGAGGAGGAACATGGGGTATATCGGTAGGAGAATGCTGAGAATGGAGCTACCAGGAAGGAGGAAAAGAAGACGACCAAGCAGGCGGTTTATGGATGTGGTAAAGGAAGATATGTAGGTAGTTGGTGTGACAGGGGCAGATGTGAGGACAGGGGGGTGTGGAGACGGATGATCCGCTGTGGCGACCCCTAATGGGAGAAACCGAAAGAATCAGAAGAAGAAGAAGATTATTATGCATATTTTAATAACATATGTTTCACACAAGGATCAAGAGTCGGAAACCGGAATAACGTCAACAAGCTTTTTTTGCCTTAGTACACGAAGCTGGAGCTTCCAGGGAAGCAAACACCGGAAAATGGGTGGGATACAGAGCATAGGTAGTCCAGAGATGATCTGTAGTGTAAACTGTAGATCGGACAGTGAGCAAATGGGAACGGGGCGCCTTATAAAGGGGAGTGTAGATTGGAGACAGGGTGGGTGATTAATAGGAAGAAGAGGCTGAGCAAGTGTGCTGAGTGCAGGAGGGAGGCGTGGCTGGTGGTTCTCTGACAATATGATAGCAAAATAATAATAAAAAAATAAGGTAAGATGCATCTTTTCCTCCATGACTGTTCGTACCAGACTTGACAGAATCAAGTGAACACTGTGTGAAGTGCCGGAAACAATCACACTCAAATTTGGGTTGCAGCAAAGATGCCCATTAATTAAATAACCTTAAAGATTTTTGCTCGGCTTGCTGAGCCCCTTGGGGATTTTTAGTGTTATGCCTGTTCACTGTATACCATGTTACTTTACCATGTTACTTTACCTGCCAGGGCTTTTGATAATATGGTTGATATGATGGTATATACTTCTTATATACAGTGAGGAAAATAAGTATTTGAACACCCTGCTATTTTGCAAGTTCTCCCACTTAAAAATCATGGAGGGGTCCCCTCCATGATTTCTAAGTGGGAGAACTTGCAAAATAGCAGGGTGTTCAAATACTTATTTTCCTCACTGTACATACATATATCTATTAGCCATAACATTAAATGGGATGGTATATTTTAGGCAGCAAGTAAACATTAATTTATTGAAGTTATGAATCTCAGTGTGTGTAAGGATTTAAGTGACTTTGTCAAGGGCAAAATCATAAAAAAATCTCACCACATGTTCAGATGTTTTGTTTCAATACATTTGTCAGCTTTTTGTGCTTAAACAAACCAAAACTCCTTAATAAATAGAGACTGGACTGATACACACACGCTCTCTCAAATGAACACTTCTTTGCAATATCGCACCAAAATCAACAAATGTTTCCACGTTCACTATTTATTATAAGATGGACAATGCCTTTGCAAATTTATTTCACATTCACCTCTGTAACCTGGATGGCGCTTCTTTGTCAATCTAATATTGTTCTTATTTGTACTGTGTGGTTTGCAAATGTTTTAAACCTGTGTGTAGGTCTACTGTGTCCTAGGCTTGTTAGGCTTGTTTACTGTGTACTGCACCAACTTCATATGACTGGAATGACAAACAAAAGGCACTTAAATTGATTAGAAAATGCTTGTGTTTGCAGCACAAATTTCTCATTATGCAATTTTAAACCTCTGTTTCCCATTCCAAAACATAATTTTAGAACTATTAACAAAGGATTGGGTCACTGATTTGCAGTTATTAGAGAGAGACAGAGAGAGAGAGAGAGAGAGAGAGAGAGAGAGAGAGAGAGAGAGAGAGAGAGAGAGAGCGCGAGAGAGAGAGAGAGAGAAAGCATGTACCATATTTTTCGGACTATAAGCCGCTACTTTTTTCCCACGTTTTGAACCCCATGGCTTAAACAATGAAGCGGCTTATTTATGAATTTTCCCTGGGTTTTTCCCGGTTTCACAAACTTCAAGCCAAAAAACCAAGCCCCATAACATTAGACCAATGAAATTTCCGAACGGAAACGGAAAAAAAACGCACCTCACCTGTGTTCTGAGCTGCACGGCATCCGACGATGCCAAAAGATAAACTCTCGAGAGAAATAGTTGTGAAAGGAAGGAGGAAGACAAAAAACAAAGACTTTCTTGGTAGGCTACTGTTTAGATACAAGACGTTGTAACGCGTTGAGTCTGGGTCATGGGAGAGCTCGCTAACTCCAGTTGCAACAGAAATCATATAAGCACAGACAGGTTTCCAAAACTTGTGCTTTTTTATTTTTCTTGGCAACAGCGTTACGGGTTAGTCAAAGAAACTCAGAAATGAGCATCAGAAAATAATAAGGACATATTCCTCGGTCTTGCACACATGCACTAATACCGGAAAAATACGGCGGCAGCCTATTCCCAAAATGCCGCTCTGCTCTTAGAGCCACAACATATTTCACCCGTGTAACAGACACTGTCGTTAAATCCTGTGTGAAGTTTATTAGTTTCAATGTAGACCGGCTTATAGACAGGTGCGGCTTATTTATGTTTAAAATAAAAATCTTTGTCCAATTCAGTGGGTGCGCTTTATAGTCCGGAAATTAAGGTAATTGCAATGGAGATGAAAAGCCTTATAGGTAACAACAATTATTTGTTTGTTTGTGCTGTTATTCTATTATCTCTAATAATAAACCAATCCGTAAGCTTAATGCTAACCAGTGGCGGGCCATGTATTTGGTACCTGGCCAAATGTGTCAAACTTGGCTGTAATAGTTTCCCTCTGACCAACCAATCAGAGGACGAAAAAATGCTGACGCTATTCTGGGCCAGCTAGCTGGCGAATATGAAATCTGATTGGTTAAAGGAACAGACCAGTTGGTAATATTCTCAATGGTCAAAGAGCCAGCAGTATAGACTCTGCAGGCCCTGGGCAGATTAGATTGACATGGCAGCATATAGAGGCTGAAATCTGATTGGACAAAAAAAATCTAACATACACCTACAAGTTCATGGAACAAATATTAGAATTTAGGTTGTAAATATAGGTCAGTGCTTCTGATAGTGTTTAGGCCAGCAGAGAAGGCTTTGCTGGACCTGACCACCCGCCACTGATCCTAACAAGTATCAGAATGTTTACAGCACGCACTGCAGTGTGGGTCTGGTTTCTGATTTGTATTTATTTTGTTTACCGCAATTATAAATCATTGTTCAAAGTAATCGAAACTGTCATGTAGTTTGTTAGATCAGTTCTCTGTGGTGGACAGTGGGCTACCATTTCTGCTATTCAAGTTCATTTACAGTGATTTGGAACTGTAATTATTTTTATTGTGAATCTTAGAATATCTGTCATCCAATCAGAATCATGTTCTACAGTCCATATAAATTAACAGGATTTGGAATATTCCTGTTCCAAAATATGTCTCTATCATCTATCATTTCTTAAGATAAAAATATAATAGAAACCCAAGCTGTGTTCAGTCACTTTTGAAATATAAACCTACAATATAAATTGTAACTACAATTTTCTGATTATGATCACTGTATAGAGGCCAATAAATGTGGAATTTGTATAAATAATAGCTTACCAAGTAGAACGAAGGAACATTGCTGAAATGTGTGGATCTGGAAATTGGGAAATTCTTTGCTGTGTGTTGACTTACAGCAGACGGATATCCCAGTAACTCTTACTTTGGAAAAGATTCATTTGGATACAGTAAATAAAATAAATCAACACCATATGTGTATGCAAACTGGATGTGAACCAACAGGAATATAACACTGAATACTTTTCCAAAATGTCTGCCATCATTAATCAAAATAAAAGATGTCGTACCTTATCGTACCTTGCACAAGAAACATCCACAGAGCTTTCCTGTACAGAACCAACAAAACAGAATTGTTTACTTCAGTTTTAATAAAAAAAATCTTAATATTAAAATATCTAAAAAGGATTTAGCAAAATACCTGTCAGCTGAATCAATTCAAGACTTGAAACAAAGTTGTATCAAAATTTGTAACAACTGGATTTAAGTTTACTGTAATTGTACTACTTGTTGAAGCATTTAAACAAATAATACTTTATTTCACTCATTAGTAATTATCCTTTTGCACAAAAGCAATATTTCTTTTTAAGAGCTTCCACTCCACGATTAGACGTACTGACACCAAGTATGCCAGTGTTACAGCTATGACTTTAGTTCACCACATATTTTCTCTTCTCATCATCCTATGATTTATTGGGCTAAAATGCTTTATGGTGAACTTTCCACTGTATTTAAATCAATGTTAAACTTAGAAATGAAATCTCTCTTTTGGATCTTTCTGTTTTTCATAAATTGCAAAGGAAGCCTGGCGTGTTGCCAGTGGCACAGGCAAGAGAGAACAAATGTATTTTGTTTGGCACCATGATTGTCCAGTTGAAATTAGCCGTGTATAAAATCTGCTGAATATTATGGACATCTTGTGGGCCAAGGAAGACAGTTGGTCTCAAACCCAAGACTATGCTCAGATGCTATATTTTAAACCCTTCTAACATCAGGCCTTCGCACAGTGCCAGAACCGCCAGCTTGCCGATTCAAAGCCGATTCAAAGAGACTCAGGCGGCAGCTCTGACACTGCTTCCAGACAAAAGGTTTGACTCTAAAATTATGCTTCAATATTCATTAGGATACAAAGTGCTGTACCAGAAGGCCAAGTGACTGGTTTTTACATTTTCACCATCTTTTAATGGCACTAAATCCCCTTTTATTCGATAGTGTTTTTTTTCTTTTTTTCAGAAAGGTCCATTGCTGAACAAAAATGACACTTTACCCCAAATGTATTTTGACATGTTCCAATGAGAAGCATTTGTGCTATATAGGAATAATGTAAATGAATTTATAATGTAATGAAAGTGTATAATACTATATGTTAAAGCAGTGAGGAAAAATATTACATGTGCAAGTACATCCCATGTTTTCTTACAAAAGATGACTATAAAAATGGGGGGAGTAAAACCTGAATCTTTTTTTTTTAATTATTTATAATAGTGCAGATTTGCCAGTAATTCTTCTTTAGTGTTTTGTTTACTTGTCTATTTTGTCTTGAAATGGAGTATTAAAATATACATAATGTGTTACTGCAACCTTTGAATATGCATTTGGGAGTGAGAAGGATTTAAGAGCATTTATTAGAATGCTTTGTGTAAGTATTCTGTTTAAGAAAAAACAACAGTGTAAACATCGGTCTACATAAATCTATATATAATTTATACAAAAATACACAGTATATTAAATATTAGGAATAAAATATTTCTGGTTAACCCCAATTACAAAAAAAGTTGGAGCAATATATGAAATATAAATAAAAACAGAATGCATCAAATGTATCATTTTAAGAAAAAAAAATACATTTAAATTTGATGGCCACAAAACAAATATCAAAAAAGGCTGAAAAAGTGTTACTAAAAGAAACGGCTGGAGAAAAACTTACAACAATATTTAATTGACAACAGATAAGTAGAATTTTTGGTACAAAAATAGTATATTAGAGTGGCAGAGTCTGGGCAAAGATTCACAAATCTTTGAAAAACCTTTTTAATGCCCATGATCTTCAAGCCCCCAGACAACAGTGTATTTAAAACAGTCATGATTCTGTAAATGAAATTACTGCATGGGCTCAAAAAATCCTCTAGAAGTTACTGTTTGTGATAACAGTTTGCCATGTCATCCACAAATGCAGGTTAAAGCTATATTATGCAAAGAAAAAGCCATATGTGACCATGATCCAGAAATTGTCATTTTCCCTGGGCCTTTTTTTCAGGGAAGGCCTTGCATATTTTAGCAAGACAATGCTAAATCACATAATGCATCTATTACACGATTATTCCTAGAAGGAGTCTGGGTGCTAAACTGCACTGAACTGCAGTCCAGAATTTTAAACACTAAAAAGAAAAAAGACCAAAACTGTTGAGCAGCTAAAATCCTGTATCAGACACAAATGGAAAAACATTTTTAAAACTCCAGCAACTGGTCACAGACATATAAAATTGTTGTTAAAAAAAGAGGAGATCCTACACAGTGGTCAATATTTTTTTTAGATGTGTTGCAAACATAAAAAATGTAAAATAAATACAATTATACATTTCCTCAATTAAACATTCAATATGTTTTCTATGTTCTATTATGATTAAAATATGTGTTTTTGATGTTTGCAAATCATTGCATTTTGTTATTTACATATTACACAGCGAGTTTTTACTTCTGCCAATTTTAGACGCACCTCGATCAAACATTTAATACCAAATTAATACTCAAGCCTTTACATGAAATGAAATGAAGTGAAACTGTAGTACTGTGTAATACTTGGTTGCTAACCATTAGAGCAGACTTTGTCAATGTTCTGGCCATCTCACCAAGCTCATGAAGAGAAACTGGCAAGCTGGATGTTTCCATGGCACCATCTACCAATGCTCATTCTGTTCACCTGGCAAGCCGGACATTATTTATTCTCTAAAATCAAATATAAATATGTAACTACCCTGAGTTTGAATAGTGGAATTAGAGGATTTTTAAGCACATGATCCATGTAGTCATTTTCTTCAAGAACTTAGCAATTCAGAAATGTTTTCATTTTTGGGAGGAGACAGTTATCTTTGACATTATCCAAAATATATTAAAATGTTCCAGAATTGTTGTCAATTCTCATAACCCTTATTGCATAAACAAAATAAAAAATCTATTATAGCAGCCAAATGCTGAAAGGTCCTAAATAATTTCAGATGACTAAAGCATTTGCTGGAAAGCCATAAATAGTATTTAGTAATTTTTTTTTTGTGTGTAAGCAGTTAATCCAACCACAGTGTTGTAATACTGACAGATTTGTTTTGCTTGATTCTATGCAACACTTTCGGAAAAACAAACTATTCATCATAAACCAAAAGGCAAGCTTGGATGAGCTGATTTGAACCACGCTGTCACATCATTGGCAGTCTTCATTATGGGCAAAGCTTTAGAAATATTCTCTCTACATCAAATTGGAGGAAATAAGGGACAAAAGAGAGATGGCAGTTGTTGAGTGTGCCCACATAAAAGCTGATAAAGGACACTTGAAGTGGAATACAGAACATAATTGTTTTCTACAAAGGAGTGGGGAGATTCTTCTCTTGCTGGCACTACGGATCAGGATTGAGTATTAATTTTTCAAAGAACATATTTTTATTTGTATTACTCAATATATTTACAATATATACTATATGGTACATATATGATATATATGATATATATATATATATATATATATATATATATATATATATATATATATATATATATATATATATAGAGAGAGAGAGAGAGAGAGAGAGAGAGAGAGAGAGAGAGAGAGAGAGAGAATATATAGAATATAAAACGTACTGCTTATTTCTTAGTATGGATTATTACAAATTCTTTGTACAGTAGGTAAAGGTGGTAGATTGGTTAAGGTCAGCAATAGACTAACCTCAAGATCAGGAACAGGAGTATTTTGGGTTTAATTTTTTAAGTGCAAACAAAGCAGATTTTTACAACAATAAATTCAAGGTCATATGAACCTGCAGTTTAGTTTTTTAACCCAAATACCTAAAAGTTCTACTTGAGACTAATTTGTGTATGTAACCTTTGAAATATGTTGTGATGTTTATAGTCATTTATATACTATTTGTGCATACATTTGCAATTGACCCTAGCTGTCATCCTCCTTAGATCATGCATGACAGCAAAATACATAATCTCAGTAGACAAAATTATGCTGTAATAATGCCTCCACCCGAAAAATACAATTATGATTTATGTTTATGTATTAACGTCATTCAAACCATAATAAAAAAATTAAGCATATAATTAAACCCTTATTATTACTGACCTTTCAAATGTTAAATAAGATGTCAAATGAGATGTTAAATCTCTAACTTATGTGTACAAATAAGCATTAAATCCATTGCTATTGCAAACTTAATGGCAAACAACATCAGAATATAAACAAATTATTGACACTTTTTAAAATTAAAGCAATGAGCATATTATCAGCTTTTTTCTGACCTGACATCTTTAATCAACATTATTTCTGCATAGTTAGATTCAAGCCATGCTTATGCAATTACTGCTAATGGTTGCAAATGGGAGGGGGTGATGCAAAGCCTGTGTCTTGTTATTGTTTCAATGAGCTCCAACATTGATGCATTTGACTATAATGATTGAATGATTGGTTTGTGACTGTAATTAACCTTTACCTCAGATTTGTGGAACCAAATTGCTTGTTGTGCTTCAGTAAACAATGTATGATAATTTCAGTTAAAAAAAAATACAATTAAATAAAAAAAATAAAAACAATAAGAATTTTTTTTTCTTTTCTGAATAACGGACCATCATACAAGCAGAACACTAGATTATGTGCTGGATTTTTCATTATTTGAGACATCTACAAGCGTGAATATAATTCAGCTAAAGAACAAGATGGAAATCTATATCAATTCACAGGAATGGGTTTTCTTTTAAAGTTGCTTTATTGCCCTTAACATTACACAGTATGTAAAAGTGGCTACTTAGAGCAGTAACAAGATATTTCCAGTCATTCACTGAGAGGAGCTTTAAACTTCTACAGCTTTGAGCTTGCATTATTGCTGTCAGTAAAATATAACATTAGGGCACTAATGATTTGCAGGCCTATATTTGAAAATGGCCTACATGAATCAAGTCACAAATTCATTTAAATTTTTACATCCAGTCGGCATTGGTAACGCAGTATCAGTATACAGTCAATCATATATCTCAGTGCTTCTGTCCTCTAATACTAATGTTATTATCTCATGCATGTTAGGTGTTAACTAGCATAATTTCAATGACAGAAATACTGGAATCTCTTTAGTATTTAATTGCCTTCTTTTCATTCATTTCAAATTGCTTAAATAATTGTTGCTACACAACATAACATTTTAGAAAATGGATAATGAATATAAATGACCATGAAATTAAAAATGTACCTTTAGTTAATGTGAGCTAGTGTATATATTTATAGCAGCTCTCAGAGTAGGTTCACATGAATATCTTGTGCATGCTTATTTCTTAAAATATCTGCAGGTCTCCTTATTTTTTTCACCACTAGAAAAAATTGTGTGCCAAGCAAATATCACATAGAGCATGTCTGCTTCAGGACGTACATTAAAATAAGCCATGCAGAGCTCTGAACCTGATTAGTCTCAATAGGGGCTTGGAGCTCAAAATATAGCCACAATGCAAGGTTACCTAGCAACAAATAACAGACATTATTAATCTTTTCCATCAGCTTCAAACAGGACTAGAGTTCTCTACTCAAGTGCTCTTTTTTTTGTGTGTGTGTGTGTGTGTGTGTGTGTGTGTGTGTGTGTGTTTAATATGTAGTATTTATATAGTCAAACAAATTATTTCTCACTCAAGAAAAGATTTTAAGTATTGTAAACATCCCAAGGTTCTGACACTTCCTTGGAACAAACCTTTATATGTCCTAGAAAAACTAGAGAGAGGTATTAAACTAATTTCAGAAGAAAAAGATTCGAAGCATTATTTTTTTTGCTGTTTTTTAAATGTGGACTGCACATATCGGTGTGAAATTTCACAAAATGTGTGACACTTTGTGGCAGCTAAGTGGAAAATATGAAGCGAAAGGGAGGAATTTATTTGACTAGTGCTCTAGGATGCCATTGTGTGATTTCTAACCTCCTGCAACTCCCTTTCCCTAGGGGGAGCCATCATCATGTTGGCCTGTTGTTTGCTGCAGGAAGGGCAGAGGAATTAAATATGAAAGAGAAAAGGAGTGGATGTGTTGTAAGCTAAGCCATTTCCCTGTTAGTTTGTGTGACATTTTAAGTAATTATAAAACAGTGTATTTTGGTAAAATGTATAAGTGTAATGTGTGAGTTCAATAGGTGAAGATTGTTGTTGTGATTGCTTCTGAATAGGCAAAACTGAAACTGAACAAACCAAACAGAAATTACATTTATAAAGGATTAGCTTATCACATGGTACATTTGTGGTTTAGATTTTCTTATTTTCAGCCCAAAATACACCCTGACAAAGTGCAAGATTAATGTCAGTCTTTATAGTGCCTGTAGTGGCAAATAATCTACTCTAAATTAAAATTAAAATGTCATTTATTACATACACATACATACAGAGTACGATTTGCAGTGAAATGCTTTATACAACTGTCCAACATTTAAACATGAAAAGAAATACAATACAGTGGAACCTCAGAGCTCGCGGCCTCGGCGCTCGCGACCTCGCATGCTCGCGACTTTCATTCCGACCGGCGACTCTCATTCAGATCGGCTCGTGAGCAACCGCGAGCTGCTCAAAACGCTAGTTTTAACATTTCTAATCAAGGTTTATCTCATTAAAATTGTCTAAAAAATGCTTTAAAACTATTTTTATTATGTATTATTATACTGTACTTCTCTACTGCATACTTTACTGTACCTGTACTTTATTTTTTTTAATTAAGCATTGTAATTGCTGTTAATTTACATAAAGTATTGTTAAAATAGTCTAATAATTAAGTGTTATGGAGTGAAATAGTGTTATTTACTCATCTAAATCGATTTCGTATAGTGTTCTTTGGGTTTTTACTGGGTTGGAAGGGGCATATCAAAAGGTCGCGAAAATTCGGAACTCGCGACCGGTCTTGGTCCCTAACCCTCGCGAGCTCCGAGGTTCCACTGTATATATTAACAAAAAGCCTGCAATCACATGTTGATCCCTGTTTTTTTTTTTAAATACCTGTTTAATTTAACCAATTTGGTTATTTACAATTTGATATTCTTTGCCCTAACCTCTGCTACTATTAACATTTAACTGCAGAAGCCCTGAGGTCAAAATGTTTTAAGTAAGTTGATCAAGAAAATTACTGCAAAAAACGCTTTTGAAACGCTCTTTAAACACAGAATTCATACTTCAGATCTTTGAATGGTCTTTTAACTGAAAATTTATCAAGGCAACACACAGAAGCACTTCTTACCATTAAATAAATCATATTGTATGTACAAGTATTTGCTTAGGATCAATAAGCATACAGGCATTTGTTAAATGTATAACACTGTTACACATTTATATATACATCACTTATGGGGCAGGGCAGGGCAGGGCAGTGTGGGCTCAGTGGTTAAAGCTTTGGGTTACTGTTTTTAAGGTCAGGGGTTCTGCTAAGCTGCGACTGTTGGACCTTGAGAAAGCCCTTAACCCTCAGTGTTTTAGGGGTGCTGTATCATGGCTAACCCTGCACTCTGACTCCAGCTTCTTAATATTAACGGGAATTGCAAAGAAATAATTTCACTATGCTGTAATGTACATGTCACAAGTATAAAGCACCTTTAACACAGTTAGATGGCTAGCTTGTTGCTGACAAAAGACAATCATACAGATTTTTTTTTTCCAAAACTGTTTAATGTAAGTTTTATGTTTTTCTTTCTTAGTTGCCAATCACTTCTGCATGTTATTGTCACGGTCTTCCGGGTTCGCGGCACGCACTTCCGGTTTCGCGACACTCGCTTCCGTTTTTGCTACGTGCACTTCCGGTTTGGCGGCCATTTTGGGGTTTTACCACGCTGCCCGGTATTTAAGGACTCTAAGAACTCTCCCTCTCTGCTGAATTATCTCTTTGGTCTCCTCAGATTGTCGCTGAGATTGTCCAGTCTTTTCCCTGTATGCCTGCTTGATTTTTTTTTTAGGACTGTTCTTTGGCTTGTTACCCTGTTTGTTTCCCTGCTCTTCCTTTTTGGATTTGGACTATTTTTGTGCTTAGTTTTTGCCTGGATTTTTATGCTGCATGTTCAGATTGTTTAGATGTGTTTTTTGGAATTTTGGGGTGTTTTTATTTTTTAATTGTTTGTTGGTATTTGCTTAGTTGTTTTTGGCTTGTGTTCTGGGTCAATTCACCTAGTTACACCCCAGTTTGTTAATTAAAGACTCTTATCTTAAGTTCTCTGTCTGCGTCCTGCATTTGGGTCCCTCCAGCCAGTTTCTGACAGTTAGCATTAAGATGTTGCACTGTGAGGAATTTAACTCCCCTTGCTTACTGTGTTTTATCATAGTCGTGTTTTATTCTTTACACGACTATGATAAAACCATAGTCGTGTAGGATTGTTCCTGACAGAATAATCTGGCCAAAATGGACCCTGCAAATGCTCAGGATATGAGAACCAAGCTAAACACCTTGGCTCAGGTTTTGGCTTCCCACGGCCAACAACTACAGTAGCTGGCCTCAGCATTTTGGGAGATCACCTCACAACAGCCACAGGTGATTCCACATTCGCAACCATTCCTAGCTATGGTTACCCCCCGAGAGCCTTACCTAGCCCTGACTGCACGTTTCTCTGGGAAACCCGGATCTTGCCCCTCCTTCCTCACACAGTGCAATGTCATCTTCCAGCTCCAGCCTTCTTTATTTCCGATCCAGCAAGCCAAGGTGGCGTATGTTATATCCTTGCTGACCGGAAAGGCCCTGCGATGGGCGACCGCCGAGTGGGAGAGCCAGTCCGGCTTTTGTTCTTTTTATTTACTGCCTTCTCGGAGGAGTTCCGCAAGACCTCCAAGACTTCCACTGCTTGGCAGGATGTTGCACGGTCACTTCTCTCAGCCACTCAGGGTAGTCGCTTGGTTGCCGAGTATGCTGTGGATTTCCAGATGCCCTCTCCCGACTACACTCCCCCGGTGAAGAGGACCCCCCATTTAAGCGCAAACTCCCACCGTCCGTAACCATCGGTCTCTTCGCCTGGACATTAAAAGAACGGTTCTGCAGGCCACTTTAGGTATGCCCATCCACAGCAGAGGCTCCAGTGGTGCCACAACTCTTCCATATTCTGCCACCCCGGCCTTTTTCGGACCCTGGCCTTGCTTGAACAGCGATTCTGGTGGCCCACTGCCCGAAGAGATGCCCGTGACTTTGTTGCTGCCTGCCCCAGCTGTGCCCAATACAAGTGCTCCAAAGGCCGCCCTGCTGGGCTGCTCTGCCCCCTTCCGATTCCCAGACGCCCCTGGTCTCATATTGCACTTGATTTTGTCTCTGGCCTTCCTCCCTCAGCTGGACACACAACCTTTCTCACCATCATGGACTGTTTCTCTGAGGTTATCCAGTCTTTTCCCTGTTTGCCTGTTAGATTTTTTTAGGACTGTTCTTTGGCTTGTTACTTTGTTTGTTTCCCAGCTCTGCCTTTTTGGTTTTGGACTATTTTTGTCTGTGTTTATGCCTGGATTTTTATCCTGCATGTTCAGACTGTTTAGATGTGTTTTTGCACTTTTGGGGGGTTTAACATCCCCGGCGCGTATCGTGCGGAGCCCCGCCCCCATCTCGGATACTCAGACCACTGCTCTGTTATGCTTATTCCAGCATACAGACCGCTCATCAGACGCTCTAAACCAGTTCTGAAACAGGTGAAAACCTGGCCTGAAGGAGCCACTTCTGCTCTTCAGGACTGTTTTGAGTGCACTGACTGGGACATGTTTAGAGAGGCTGCAACCAACGGCGATTCCATCAACTTGGAGGAGTACACGTTATCAGTGACCTGCTACATCAGCAAGTGCGTTGACGATGTGACCATCTCCAAGACCATCACTACACGCTCCAACCAGAAGCCGTGGATGACTGCAAACGTGCGTGCGCTGTTGAAACAAAGAGACTCTGCCTTCAGAACAGGGGACAAGGCGGCCTTAAAAACAGCAAGGGCCAAACTGTCTCGTGCTATCAGAGAGGCAAAGCGCGCGCACGCAAAGAAAATCCACGACCACTTCCAGGACAGTGGAGACACCCGGCGCATGTGGCAGGGCATCCAGGCGATCACGAATTACAAGACCACATCACCTGCTTGTGACCATGACGCCTCCCTCCCAGATGCGCTGAACGACTTCTACGCCCGGTTTGAGGTACAGAACAATGTGGTGGCGAGGAAGACCATCCCTCCTCCCACTGACCAGGTGCTCTGTCTAACCACAGCTGAAGTGAGGAAAACTCTATGCAGAGTTAACCCACGGAAGTCTGCTGGACCTGACAACATTCCTGGCAGAGTGCTCAGGAATGTGCAGAACAACTAGCAGATGTCTTCACTGACATCTTCAACATCTCCCTGAGCAGTAACGTTGTTCCCACGTGCCTCAAGACAACGACCATCGTTCCTCTGCCAAAGAAATCGACTGTCTCCTGCCTCAATGACTATCGTCCCGTCGCGCTCACTCCCATCGTGATGAAGTGCTTGAGAGGCTCGTCATGAGGCACATCAAGACACAGCTTCCACCCTCCCTGGACCCCATGCAGTTTGCGATCGTCCAAACCGTTCCACGGACGATGCCATCTCCACAACCCTCCACCTGGCCCTCACCCACCTGGATAACAAGGACTCGTATGTACGAATGCTGTTCATTGATTTCAGCTCAGCATTCAACACAATCATTCCTCAGCACCTGATCGAGAAGCTGAACCTTCTGGGCCTGAACACCTCTCTGCAACTGGATCCTGGATTTCCTGACTGGGAGACCTCAGGCAGTCCGGATCGGGAACAGCATCTCCAGCACCACCACACTGAGCACTGGAGCCCCTCAGGCTGTGTGCTCAGTCCACTGCTGTTCACTCTGCTGACTCACGGCTGTGCACCAACGCACAGCTCGAATCATATCATCAAGTTTGCTGATGACACGACCGTGGTGGGTCTAATCAGCAGGAGCGATGAGTCAGCATATAGAGAAGAGGTGCAACGGTTAACTGCCTGGTGTGGAGCAAACAACCTGTCTCTGAACGTGGACAAAACGAAAGAGATGGTTGTGGACTTCAGGCGAGCACAGAGCGACCAATCTCCACTGATTATCGATGGATCCTCTGTGGAGATCGTCAAGAGCACCAAATTCCTTGGTGTTCATCTGGCGGACAACCTCACCTGGTCACTTAACACCAGCTCCATCACCAAGAAAGCCCAGCAGCGTCTCTACTTCCTGAGAAGGCTGAGGAAAGCCCATCTCCCTCCCCCCATCCTGTCCATGTTCTACAGAGGGACCATTGAGAGCATCCTGAGCAGCTGCATCACTGCCTGGTTTGGGAATTGCACCGTCTCGGATCGCAAGACCCTACAGAGGATAGTGAGGACAGCTGAGAAGATCATCGAGTCTCTCTCCCTCTATCATGGACATTTACACCACACGCTGCATCCGCAAAGCACACAGCATTGTGGACGATCACACACACCCTCACACATACTTCACCCTCCTACCATCAGGAAAACGGTTCCGAAGCATTCGGGCCGTCACAACAAGACTGTGTAACAGTTTCTTTCCACAAGCCATCAGGCTTCTCAACACAAAGAACTGAACAGAACTCACACACACACACACACACACACACACACACACACACACACACTCACTGTGTGTTACTGTTACTGAACTGTACAACCTGGACTAAACACAATCATCACTCATCTCGATCCACTCCACCACCATTTATATATTTATTATTATTTATACTCGCACCTTGTATTCAGTAAATGTTTACATGCTGTTTTTGCACCTTTTATACTACAGTATAATGTTTACATGCTGTCTTTGCACCTTCTTGCTGCTGTTTTTTTGCACTACATTGCTCTGTTCTGTTGTACTTTCTCCTGGGTATAGTTTTTACATTTCTCCTCACACAGTACTGTATATTTAAGTATACAGTAGGTTTACTAGCCGGCGCTATACTTGGTTTTTGTCTTTTGTCTTGTCTTGTGTTGTCTGTCTGCACTCTGTCTGTCTGTACTGTTCTTTTGTTTGCACTGTTTGCACCAGGCTGCACTCGATGCACTTTATGTTGTTTTTGTTGTTTAGTGTAGCACCAGGGTTTCGGAGGAACGTTGTTTCGTTTTTACTGTTTACTGTGTACCACTGTGTATAGTAAAAAATGACAATAAAAACCACTTGACTTGACTTGACTTGACTTGACTTTTGTTTGTTGGTATTTTCACAGTCGTTTTTGGCTTGTGTTCTGGGTCAATTCACCTGGTTACACCCCAGTTTGTTAATTAAAGACTCTTATCTTAAGCTCTGTCTGCATCCTGCATTTGGGTCGCTCCAGCCAATTCCTGACAGTTTGCATTAAGATGTTGCACTGTGAGGAATTTAACTCCCCTTGCTTACTGTGTTTTATCATAGTCGTGTTTTTTGTTTTTCTAGATTTTGGTTCTTTTTGTATTTAAAAAATTGTCACACTGACTACGCACTTCTCAAGGTAAACCAAATGATTCAAACAACCTAATGTTCATCAGCGCTTTGCCTCACCAACAACTACATAAGCCTAATGACATAAGCCACTCTGCTTCAAAAGATGCTGTACCTTTTTAGTTCAAACTATTTATAAGCAATATTTCAGGAGCAAGAGTGCAGTTATAGCCAACTGGTTTAACAGCCTTGGTGAGATAGGGAATTGCTTAGACAATAAATTGCAAAGTCTGCTTTGTTTGTCAGGGTAACAGTTAAGATACCAAAGAAGTACTCAGCAACATTTCTGCTAGATTTCCTAATAATAAAATCTCCTGAAATACTATGTAATAGTAAAATATTAAGAAGAAAATAGTGTGCTGCATGCATTGGCCTTCAAAATGTGCATTTAGTAATATTTACAGGCTTTCAACAAAAAAGTTTATTTAATTAAATAAAAGTTTTTAGATAAGATTCAGATTACTGTGGCTAATATTGACCTCCATGGATAATTCCGTAGCCAATTTACAAAAAAGATGATCAAGGACAGAGCACAGAGGAGTACAAATATCTGACAGAAACAGCAGGCTTGTATTCAGCATGGCAGATATTCTGCTTACACTTTACATACTGTATGCGATGTATTTTGATTGTTTTAAAAAGGAATGTGCAAAATAAGTGTGCAAGGTTGTATTATAAAAATAAAAGTTTAAAAATTAACAGATTTGACACAGGCAGGTAAAACCTTTGAAGCTCACTTACATTTATACAGTGGAACTTTTTTTTCCCTATACATTTGTAATAGGAACCCAGCCATTATGGCTGCACAAGCCAGTGCACTCTTAGTGCCGGTTGCAAGCCTGGATAAATGGGGAGGGTTGCGTTAGGAAGGGCATCCAGCGTAAAACGTGCCAAATCAAACATGCGAATCACGAATAAGAATTTCATACCGGATAGGTCGAGGCCCGGGTTACCAACGACTGGCACAGGTATCGTTAGCCAACAGGGTACCGGTGGAAATTGGGCTGATGTTGGCCGAAGGAGGAGAAGGAGAGGAGGAAGATGTCTACAGAGATGGCAGGGAATGAAGAAGTGTAGGAGAGTAGAGGTTAGGGTGGGTACTTTAAATGTTGGTACTATGACTGGTAAAGGGAGAGAGGTAGCTGATATGATGGAGAGGAGAAAAGTAGACATGTTGTGTGTTCAGGAGACCAAGTGGAAAGGGAGTAAGGCCAGGAACATTGGAGGTGGGTTTAAACTGTTCTATCATGGTGTGGATGAAAAGAGAAATGGTGTAGTGGTGATTATGAAGGAAGAGTACAGTATGAGTGTAGGGGAGGTGAAGAGAGTTTCTGATAGGGTCATGAACGTGAAGCTGGAATTGAAGGGTTGATGATAAATGTTATCAGTGCTTATGCTCCACAAGTCGGCTGTGAGATGGAGGAGAAGGAACAATTCTGGAGTGAATTAGAGAAGGTGTACCTAGGAATGAACGATCAGTAATTGGGGCAGACTTTAGTGGGCATGTAGGTGAAGTGAACAGAGGTGATGAGGAGGTGATAGGTAGGTCTGGCCTTAGTGAAAGGAATGTGGAAGTGCAGATGGTGGTAGATTTTGCTAAAAGGATGGAAATGGCAGTGGTAAATACTTATTTTAAGAGGGAGGAGGAGCATAAGGTGACCTATAAGAGTGGAGGAAGGTGCACATAGGTGGAATATGTTCTATGTAGGAGATGCAACCTAAAGGAGATTGGAGACTGTAAGGTGTTGGCAGGGGACAGTGTAGCTAGGCAGCATCGGATGGTGATCTGTAGAATGGTTTTGGAGGGGAAGAAAAAGAGGAGATTGAGGACTGAAAGAAGAATTAGATGGTGGAAACTAAAGGAGGAAGACTGTAGTGTGAGATTCAGGGAAGAGGTCAGACAGGGGCTCAGTGGTGGTGAAGAGGTGCTGGATGATTGGGCAATAAGGGAAACAGCTAGAAAGGTACTTGGTGTGACATCTGGATATAATAGAAAGGAAGACAAAGAGATGTGCTGGTGGAATGAGGAAGTGCAGGACAGAATAAGGAAAAAGAGGTTTGCAAAACAGAATTGGGATTGACAGAGTGATGAGAAAAGTAGGCAGGAGTACAAGGAGATGCAGCAGCAGGTAAAAAGGGATGTGGCGAAAGCCAAGGAAAAGGCATATGAGAAGCTGTATGAGAAGTTGGACACTAAGGAAGGAGAAAAGGATTTATACAGATTGGCCAGGCAGAGAGACCGAGCTGGGAGGGATGTGCTGCAAGATAGAGCAATAAATGATGGAGATGGAAATGTGTTGACTAGTGAGGAGAGTGTGTTAAGATGGAGAGAGTATTTTGAGCAGCTGATGAATGAGGAAAATGAGAGAGAGAGAAGGTTGGATGGTGTGGAGATGGTGAAGCAGGAAGTGAATAGGATCAGTAAGGAGGAAGAGAGAGCAGCTATTAAGAGGATGAAGAGTGGAATGTCGGTAGGACCAGATGACATACCGGTAGAAGCATGGAGATGTTTAGGAGAGATGGCAGTGGAGTTTTTAACCAGATTGTTTAACAAGATTCCCAAAGGTGAGAGGATGCCTGAGGAATGGAGAAGTAGTGTGCTGGTACCGGTTTTTAAGAATAAGGGAGGTGTGCAGACCTGCAGTAACTACAGGGGAAATAAGTTGATCAGTCACCCCATGAAGTTATGGAAAAGAGTAGTGGAAGCAAGGCTGAGAGATAAGGTGACCATTTGTGAGCAACAGTATGGTTTTATGCCAAGAAAGAGCACCACAGACACCTTATTTGCTTTGAGAATGTTGATGGAGAAGTATAGAGAAGGTCAGAAGGAGTTGCATTGTGTGTTTGTGGATTTAGAGAAAGCGTACGACAGGGAAAGTCGGAGGAAGTCAGGTGTGTCAGAGAAGTATGTTAGTGTGGTGCAGGGCATATATGAGGACAGTGTGACAGCAGTAAAGTGTGCAATACGAACAACAGACTGGTTCAAGGTAAAGGTTGGACTGCATCAAGGATCGGCGCTTAGCCCTTTCCTGTTTGCAGTGGTGATGGACAGGGTGACAGACGAGGTCAACAGGAGTCTCCATTGACTATGATGTTTGTGGATGATATTGTGATTTGTGGTGAGAGTATGGAGCAGGTTGAGAAGAGACAGAGTACATGTGTGTGAATGAGAGGGAGGGCAGTGGAGTGGTGCAGCTGCAGGGAGAAGAGGTGGAGAAGGTGGAGGAGTTCAGGTACGTAGGGTCAACAGTGCAAAGTAATGGAGAGTGTGTTAGAGAAGTGAAGAAAAGTGTGCATGCAGGGTGGAGTGGGTGCAGAAGCGTGGCAGGAGTGATTTGTGATAGAAGGGTATCTGCGAGAGTGAAAGGGAAAGTTTATAGGACTGTGGTGAAACCTGCAATGTTGTATTGTTTAGAGACAGTGGTATTGAGTAAAAGACAGGAGGTGGAGCTGGAGTTAGCAGAGTTGAAGATGTTAAGGTTTATGTTGTTAGTGACGAACAGTGTTGTGCTAGTTACTAAAAAATAGTAACTAGTTACAGTTACTCGTTACTTCATTCAAAAAGTAACTTAGTTACTTTGTTGATTACTTACACCAAAAAGTAATGCGTTACTGTTAAAAGTAACTTTTTAGTTACATTTTTAAAGAACCTTCTTTAATGTTCCCATTAATGCCCTTTTATACGTTATGGTCTATACAAACACAAAACTGACTTAAACACAAAGTAATTTTTAAACACTATTTTATTTAAGTCAGACCAGCACAAACTGAATATATCACAAGGATTTCTGAAATAAATAACAAAACAAGCTGAATAATATATTCACAATCAAAAACTAAAGTGGCTTCTGCTGTTGTGTTGAGCTCTTAAAAATGTTCCTTTCACAGCTGAAGTATGAAAACTATCAACAATGTAGAACAGAACACTGGGTTAGCTTCTAGCTTCTAGCATGGAGTATCTGAAGGCTTCAACAGATTGGAGTTGCTGTTTATCGCAGTAGATACGAGCTTTAAACCAGAAAGACACAGCTTACATTTTAATTAAAAGTTTTTGTCTTTATACTCAACTAAAGTAAAATATTGAGCCTATTTCCACTTTGAGAATCTCGTCTTGCTCTCACCTCGACTCGCCATTACTGCCGCACAGACCTGAATAAACGGAGACACGCCCACAGTGCGTCTTCTTTGTGTTTACAGTGGTTCATCCACCAATCCTACAGTGCGTCTTCTTCGTGTTTACAGTGGTTCATCCACCAATCCTACAATGCATCGCTGCTGTAAGCAAGTTAGACTGAAAGTAACGAGTTAAAAGTAACGCGTTACAGTATTAGTTACTGTCAAAAGTAACGCGTTACTGCCCAACGCTGGTGACGAGGATGGACAGAATTAGAATTGAGTTTATTAGAGGGACAGCGCATGTAGGACGTTTTGAAGACATGGTGAGGGAGGCGAGATTGAGATGGTTTGGACATGTGCAGAGGAGGAACATGGGGTATATCGGTAGGAGAATGCTGAGGATGGAGCTACCAGGAACAAGGAAAAGAGGAAGACCAAGAAGTAGGTTTATGGATGTGGTGAAGAAAGACATGCAGGTAGCTGGTGTGACAGAGGCAGATGTAGAGGACAGGGGGGTATGGAGACGGATGATCCGCTGTGGCGACCCCTAATGGAAGAAGCCGGAAGAAGAAGAAGAAGAAGATACATTTGTAATAGGGCGTAATAGTGCAAATGTGTCTGTGTGTTTTGTGTGTAAGGTAGGAATATATATGCTCTCTCAAATTCCTATGTTCAGTAGCCTGAAGGTAGATACTTCTCCTGAGTCTCTTTTTCTTAGTCCTCAGGATACAGTAGTGCTTACCTAATGGAGGCACTGAAAAGAGTCTGTGCCATTGGTATTTGATGATTGTCCTGGAACCTGGTCCTGCATCAAATGTTTGGTTTTTATTTATACATTTTATAAAAAGACAGGAAAAAGACATCCTGATGGTCTTTTCTGCTGTCTTAACCACTCTAAAATGTGCGGTTTGGTCACTGGTTGTGGTAAAAGGCATAGACGTAAAACAAAATGCTTGGTTGTTTGTTGTTTTTAGCAGCCATGTTTCTAGATCGCTTTGTTCGCCTTCAAGAACTCAAGCTGCATCAACAACGCATGCTCTGATCCACGTGTGTAATCTGTCCAATGGAAGCGCATGATGTAGTGGTCAGGAAGCTACAAAAGCATATGTGGTAAAGACCCCACTAGCTTCTGTTGTTCAGTTGTGTAAGGTAATGGGAAAAGGTAAATAATCCTTCAGGTTGTGTGTTACCCCTTGCCTCTGTTTTATCAACTGGGGATACACACAGTTTGTGTAGTTTGGTTCTCGCCAGCATTTCTCGCGGGTCTGGCCCTGCTTATTCCAAGGCGAAGTGGCGGTTAAGGTTGTGGGGTTTGCAAATGGATCTGGCAGAGGGAATTGAGACAGGCGTGTTCTGTCTCCTTCCTTACCTACAGATCCAGCACCTTCTCTCAGGGTTTGGAAGCCCGCTCTTTGGAGGTTACTTTCCCCTGCAGAGAGGATGCTTGGAGGCTAAAAAGCAGGAATTGCATCTATAAAACAAACTAGGTAAACAAACTATAAATTCTTGTGGCCTAAGTCACTGACTCCAAGCTGAGGCCTGCCTTTCTTTCCCGATCTGCACACCGAGGTGTCCAGCTCTTGGAATAATCCTTATTTGGCCTGCTTCTTTAGTTCCAATGTCACCTTCTACTCTAATGTAGTGGGACTGAAGAAGTGCGGTTATGAGACGATTCCCCGGGTTAAGAGATGCTTGCGAGCTATCTCTGCACACCGTGTCTTGCAGGCATACCAGGCTGACCTGCTTAAGGAGCTGGGCAAGGGAGAGGAGATTAGGAACGACAACATCTTAGAGTTCCTTCGTGCCATAGACCTGTCTCTTCGGGCCACCAAGGGAGAATGTAGTGGCTTTGGAGGGCCCACTGCCTTCCAGGAGGCCTCTAGAACAGCTTCAGAGCACTGTTCTAGCTGCTCTAGGCTCGCCAGAAGTCGGTCTCAAAAGATTGATTACTTAGTAGACTATCTGCGGTTTGCTGTTGAGGCGAAGCTTATCATTGTTTTGTTCTTCCATTTGCCTGTGCACTCTCACTTCGAACTTTCACGAATTGTGTGGATGCTGCTCTGGCTCCTCTGAGGCTCCAGGGCATCCACATATGAAATTATTTAGATTAATCAGAGCAGTTGGTGATTCGGCATCAAAATGTCGTTCTCGCCCACATAAAATAATTATGCTTAAGACTAAACAGCAAGAAAAGTGTACTTTTTTTCAGTACAAAGGACCACCTATCTAGGCGTAGTGTGGGATTCGTCCACAATGCAGGCGCATTTGTCTCCTCGAGATGGATTCTCACGGCCATCAAGAAAGTGAGAGAAGGCCAGTCACTCACTGTGAGGCAGTTTTAAAGACTACAGGGTCTGATGGCAGCTGTGTCCAATGTGAGACCACTTGGCCTCCTGCACATAAGTAGTGAGTAGTGGGTCCTGTCAAAGGGCCCAGTGTTGTGAGCACCTTGTCGTTGCGTAACATCAGCCCGGGCCAGGGGCAGTCATCAGTGGCCTGCCTGTAGATGCTGGCTGTGCTTCTAGCGCTGAAGCATTTCCTCCCAGACCTGAGGGGCCATCATGTGTTGATCCGTTCAGACAACATGGTCTCTTACATCAACCATCAGGGGTGTCTGCGCTCTCGCCTCCGTTACAAGCTGGCACAACAGATCCTCCTGTGGATCCAAGGCAAGCTGTTCCTACTGAGGCAAGGGCCTTCTTTAACACCCTCTCTGGAGGATTCCTTTCAGGCGGGATCATCTTTCTCAGGCAGGGGGAACTTTATTTCACCCATATTTGTGGAGGCTGTGGCTGTGGCTGCTGAGGGGGCACAGCTTTTAGCCTCTGGTCTCTCAGCAAAGGTTGTAGAGACCATTCTCCAGTCCAGAGCTCCTGCCACGAGTAGGTCGTATACCGCAAAATGGCACCTGTTCACTATATGGTGTCAGAACCATCAGTTAGATCCAGTTAACTGCCTGGTTGGTCAAGTGCTAAAATTACTTCAAGAACAGTTTGCCAAAGGGTTGTCTTTCTCCACCCTACAGGTTTATCATGCTCCGCTTGCTGAGCGATTACTGGGAGAATAACCCATGTTTCCGCTGCGATACCCAGAGCCTGAGGCCTCTGGTACGACCTAGAGTGCTTTTGTGGGCCGTGGTTCTGGAGGCCCTGTCTAAGCCTCCTTTTGAGCATGAGGTGCCCTTGAGGTTTCTTACAGTCAAGACTGCTGTTTTTCTGGCCTTCTATTCTATAAAGATAGTTAGGGACCTACAGGCACTTTCCAACCTGAAGTGTGGTGGCCTTTAAGGCCTTTTCCTCTGGGGTTTCTCTTCAGGACATTTGCAGCACCGGGGCTGGTCCACCCCTCTGACATTCATCAGGTCTTACAGCCTTTGCCTTAGTGCCACTTCTGGCCCCTCAGTCCTTCAACCTAGCTGTGCCCATCCAAACTAAGCAGAGATTTGTCAGTCTGGCAGTGTTGTACTCTTGTTCCCAAAGTGTTGTTGATGCAGCTTGAGTTCCTTAAAGGGAACATCTATAGGTTATGTATGTAACCCTGGTTACACAAGGAAACAAGACACTGCATCTAGGTGCCACACTTCCTGCATCCCTGCGAGTGCTTCCCTCTCTGAAGCTAGCCTGGTCTCCACTGCATGGGCTTTTGTAGCTTTCTGGTCACTGTCACCCCGCCGGTGATGTCACATGCTTTGAACACATGGTTCAGAGCATGGTTACACAAAGGCGTTCCCAAAGCATTGTTGATGCAGCGTCTCATTTCCTTGGGGAACCGGGGTTACATACATAACCTAGAGACAATTTCAGGGTTGTATTTGGTTGGTTATGTTTGTTGGTTGTGCTATGTAAAGCAATTCCTCTCTTGACACAAGGCATACGTGTCTGTCCTTTTATAAAACTAAGTAGCTATTAGTGTGTAATGCTAAAATTCAGTGCATTAAGATTTAAACTGAATTCATTTAAAAAGAACTATAAATGGCCCTATTTTGTCTTCTGAACAAATAGGTCAAACTTTATTTTATTATGGTTTATTATTAGAAAAATTATAGAATTTTAAAGTTACTAATTATTTACATTTCAAATAATTACAAAAATTATCTTGGCCTTTATGAGACTCTGTTCATACCTGGTATTAGTATTTATATTGAGTAAACATTCACATTTTGACCATCATGTAGTGGCCAGTTGTGGTCACAATTTCAAATATAATTTCCACTGGTGAAAGTGTCACATATTTTTTGTCTGTGTTTACTTTTGCATTTGGTTCAGGCAGAAACAAAACATTTCTGAATCTCATACACCTATACAGGCCTTCGAACATTTTGATCACATGATGTGCTAAAGAATCAAATAAATGTATATAGGGTGAGATGAATAAAGAATGTATGGAAAGCACCTCTTTTGAGTCTGCTGTTGTATCATTGCCTTGCCATGCAAAAGCCTAGCTCTAGAGAACTCCAGTGTTCAGCATAATTTCTAATCAGTCTGATTAGGCAATGATGCAGTCAATTAGGCAGTCCTTCGTCACTGTCTGTGATGCATCAGGGCACTTAAGCTTTCACACTATAAATGATTTGTGGTCTTATGCATCCCTAACCACCTTCAAAGGTGATTTGGGTGATTGGATTGCAATGCTTCTCCGAGACACATTGAAACAGTACTCTGTCTACTTAAGCGCTATCAACTCAGATCACCTAGGACAAATATGCCAGGTGTGACTTGAAGTAACTTAAATATAAGATGTTAAAGTTGTCTCATGTTTGTAAAAGTATTCAATCGGTAGTATATATTTTTATATTTATAAGTTGTTTACTTTTTTATTTCATATTCTTTCATGTAAAAACCTGATTTAGTTTTCCCCTAAGTGTAAATTAATCAGTGGTGGACAGTAATGAATTACATTTACTTCATAACTTGGTTTTGAACTTTTTTTGGCTGCTGCTTGGTGGTTTCTACTTAACACCAACATAGCATTTAGCATTAGTTCAACTGCAAGCAGAAAATTTAGAGATAAATAAATGGTGAAAGAAACTCCTGAGTCTAATTTGTAATTTTAAAAGAAGAAGGGCTTGTAATAATTTAAATAGATATCAATCAGTGTTTGACTCATTAATTCTTAATAATTTTTAATAATTAGCCTTGTGATAAAAATGATAATAGGACAATATATTAATATTATAATAAATAAAGAGTACTTTGAACACTTAAGTACATTTGAAGGCAAAAACTTTTGTACTTTTACTGTAGTAATATTTTACAGAGCATATCTCTACTTTAACTCAACTACATGGTTTGTGTACTTTGTCCACCACTAAAATTAATACATCAACACAAACACATATATTCCACATATATTTCCACAAACATATGTGGAAAGCTCAGTGGTTTAGGAAGGAAGAAATCGGAGGTATTTTAAAAATATCCTTTATTTAGCCACACTTCTGTTTCTACTGTTTCTTCTTTAATGTACACACAAGAACACCCACACTGGTCTGCTTGTCCATCTCTCTCTTGAGGCTTGAGTTTCTCTAGTCTTTCTCCTTTATGCTTCTCACTGCAACAGAGAATACTCAAAACAGTCAAATCATGCACAGATGTGTGATCATTACCATTTATTTTCCCCAGCTCTTCCCTCCATTTACAAATCAGCTTGGCCAAAAGCTTTGACAAAAAATTAAGGTTAGCAAGTAAAGGGTTGAAAACGTCTCTAGGTTACGTATGTAACTCTAGTTCCCTGAGGGAAAAAGACACTGCATCGCAATGCTTTGGGAATGCAACCGTGTTGTCCCCACTCTGATATAATGTGTGTAATCAGCCAAATTGGACGTGCAGCATCACCAGCGGGTTACGTCACGACCAGAAAGCACATGGAGTAAAGCCGGCACCAGCTTCTTTCAAAGAGAAGGAAGCACTACTGGGACGCTGACAGTATGGCATAGAGACGCAGCATCTCATTTCCTAAGAGAACTAGGGTTACAACCTAGAGACATTCCCTTTCAGGAACTCAAACTGCATCGCAACACTTTGGGAACAAATGTTCTATCACGACAGACTGACCAGTCCCTGACTAGTGTGTATCAGCACAGCTAGTTCAAAGGACAGAAGGGCCAGAAGTGGACAAAGCATTGCAGATGTCTCGGTGAGGCACTCCAGAGGACCAAGCATTAGAGGCTGCCACACTTTGGTTCGAGTGAGCTCTGACACTGAATTGAGCGGGGAGACCAGGAACTCAAGCTGCATTGCAACACTTTGGGAACAAATGTTCTATCATGGCAGGCTGACCAGTCCCTGACTAGTGTGTATCAGCACAGCTAGTTCAAAGGACAGAAGGGCCAGAAGTGGACAAAGCGTTGCAGATGTCTTGGTGAGGCACTCCAGAGGACCAAGCATTACAGGCTGCCACACTCTGTTTCGAGTGAGCTCTGACACTGAATTGAGCGGGGAGACTCATAAGACGATGCGATGGCATCAATGATCCATCTGCTCAATGTCTGATTATTAGCAGGGAGGCCTCTCCTTAGAGGGCAGTAGCAGATGAGCAGTTGACCGAACTTACTCCTGTCCTGTGGACATAAGTGTCCAGTGCCCAGTCGGTTCAGCTTCTCCTAGTCTGGAGCCTAAAACTAAGGAGGGTAGAATGCCTGTAACCTCACAGGCGACCGAGGGCACCTTAGGGAGGTAGCCCGTTCTAGGGTACAAAAAGGCACTGGCCATACCTGGAGTAAACTCCAGAAAGGAGGGGGCCACAGAGAGGGCCTGCAGATCTCCGAATCTCTTGAGAGAGCAAATGGCCAATAGGAACACTGTCTTAATAGAAAGGTGCCTCCAAGATGCCTCAGCCAGAGGCGCGACGTTTGCCTGGCCACTTTGGGGCTACCAGAAGTAGACAGACTCCATCCCAGCGAACTCTCTCCAGAACTCCTGGAAGCCGCATAATGGTGGGGAAGGCATACAGGCATAGCCTCAGCCATACCTGAGCCATGGCATTCAGTGGGGCTGGAGGAGGGGAAACTCAGTTTACCCTTTTATTCATTAGCTGTAAAAGTTTTTCCTTTTTCAGTCTAATTTGAACTTATATAGGCCAGGAGAACCTATGAGAATATCATAGGTCCCTTATTAGGATTCCCTGTGCGACGTCTCTCTAGAAGCAAACAGATCCACCTGAGTTTTGCTAAATTTCTCCCAAATTCAACCGGATCAGGATGTAAACTGCTCTCAAAGAGAGGAGCATCCCCTGGGCCCGCAGGAGGATCTGGTGCGACAGCCTGTATTGTGGGCACGAGCACAGACCTCCCTGATGGTCGATGTATGAGACCACCGAGGTGTTGTCCGATCAGCACGTGGTGATCTCTGAGGTCTGGGAGTAAATGCTTCAGTGCTAGAAGCACGGCAAGCATCTCTAGGCAATTGATGTGCCACAGTAGATGGGGCCCTTCCCACAGACCTTGGGCCACTGCGTTAGGGACCACTGCGTGAGGGACGCATGCTTCATAGAGGGCAAAGCCAAATGGAACTCGATACTGGTAAGCTTCAGCCCTGAAAGCAAAACTTAGGAACTTCCTGTGAAAAGGAAGAATGGATACATGGAATTATGCATCCTTTAGATCTACCGTGACAAACCAGTCCTCTGATCTGATCTGAGACACAACCTGCTTGACCCCCACGCATCCAATTATTTCAGAGTGTGGACAAAGTGGTCGTGTTCCCAAAGCATTGCGATGTAGTTAGAGTTCCTTATAGGGAACAACAATGCTGAAATCAGGCATGCACTACAACAGATGATAGAGAGTGTGCATGCATGCATTCAATGCATAAAATGTTAAACTTGGCTACATTGCTGTGCTCTGAAGTGTTGGTTAGTATGAAATTAAATTCAACCTAATGCTGAATGATATGGCTGACTGTTTAGAGTGCTATAAAATATCTTTAAAAACCTATTTGTCTTCCTGCATGCCTGCCTGCTATCATTGGCCCTGAATTATAACACAAGAAACAACATTCAAATAAACTTATGGTTTGTTAACAAAGGGTGTTCAAATAATGAAGCAGCAGCCATGCAAAGCCTTTATGTGTATTGTTTTTATATCCTCATCTTGTGTCTGGGGATAAGATTAATTTGCTTTGACTGAGGGTGTCTACTTGGTATATTAATGGGGCTGACTGTGAATAGAGGCAGAAAAACAGACAGAACTACTGATGGGGAGACAAAGGGATGCCCATGACCCTGATCAGGAAAAAGCTGTTACTGAAGATGAGTAACTAATGCTAGATATTTTTTAACTCTGGATTTTTAGTAACAGTATATGAATAACAGCTGTTATACTTTTTCTGGTAAAAATAGATTTGTTTAGGATTTAATATTCTACACCCTTGGCATAAAATAAAACATAATTGTTTTATGTAAGCTTTGTGAGAACTGAGTTCACACTCTGAGTAAAATAGAAACCTAACAAATTCTCAAATAATACCTATTTCCATTAATGTTTTATCTACTTTTAAAATGGTTCTATATCTCCTGTATGAATTATGTTATATATTATTAGATTTACCGCAATGCATTTCCAATTAGATTTGCTGAAATGAAATACTGTGTGTAAATTATATTAGACATATGCCCACCAATACTCAACATTCCAGGTTGGTTAGAACTGACAGGAAGTGTAGAGTAAATGTACTATTCTGTGTGAACTGTAGAGACTTAATGGAGATCAATGTGTATATAATACAAAACAATACAATACAATATAATATAATATATATAAAAATATTATTTATAGTTTTCAGGAACTATATATAGATATACAAACCCGATTCCAAAAAAGTTGGGACACTGTACAAATTGTGAATAAAAACAGAATGCAATGATTCAATGAATTGAAAGTTTCAAATATCAATATTTTATACAGAATACAACATAGATGACATCAAATGTTTAAACTGAGAAAATGTATTATTTTAAGGGAAAAATAAGTTAATGAAAAATTTCATGGCATCAACACATCTCAAAAAAGTTGGGACAAGGCCACGTTTACCACTGTGTGGCATCCCCTCTTCTTTTTATAACAGTCTGCAAATGTCTGGGGACTGAGGAGACAAGTTGCTCAAGTTTAGGAATAGGAATATTGTCCCATTCTTGTCTAATACAGGCTTCTAGTAGTCTAACTGTGTTAGGTCTTCTTTGTCACATCTTCCTCTTTATGAATGTTATGAATGCCAAATGTTTTCAATGGGTGAAAGATCTGGACTGCTGGCTGGCCATTTTAGTACCCGGATCCTTCTTCTACGCAGCCATGATGTTGTAATTGATGCAGTATGTGGTTTGGCATTGTCATGTTGGAAAATGCAAGGCCTTTCTCGAAAGAGACGACGTCTGGATGGGAGCATATGTTGTTCTAGAACTTGAATATACCTTTCAGCATTAATAGTGCCTTTCCAGATGTGTAAGCTCCCCATGCCACATGCACTCATGCAACTCCATACCATCAGAGATGCAGGCTTCTGAAGTGAGCACTGATAACAACTTGGGTTGTCCTTATCCTCTGAATGTCACGGTGGATTGTGTTCACCGACACTGTTTTCTGGAAGTATTCCTTAACCCATGTTGTGATTTCCATTACAGTAGCATTCCTGTATGTGATGCAGTGCCGTCTAAGGGCTTGAAGATCACAGGCATCCAGTATGATTTTCTGGCCTTGACTCTTACGCACAGAGATTGTTCCAGATTCTCCTAATCTTTGGACAATATTATGCACTGTAGATGAAGATAACTTCAAAACTCTTTTCTCTGAGAAACTCCTTTCTGAAATTGCTCCACTATTTTTTGCCACAGCATTGGGGGAGTTGGTGACCCTCTGCCCATCTTGACTTCTGAGAGACACTGCCACTCTGAGAGGCTCTTTTTATACCCAATCATGTTGCCAATTAACCTAATAATTCGCAAATATTTCCTCCAGCTGTTCCTTATATGTACATTTAACTTTTCCGGCCTCTTATTGCTACCTGTGTAGCTCTCATGAAATCCAAAATGAGCCAATAGTTGGCACTATTTCTCACTTTCAACATTTGATATTTTATCTATATTCTATTGTGAATAGAATATAAGTTTATGAGATTTATAAATTATTGCATTTTTTTATTCCCAACTTTTTTGGAATTGGGTTTGTATATTATATTAAATTACCAGCAGTATTAACAGGTTTACAAAGAAAAACAACACTTTCTCTGCCATGCCCCTGGATACTCGCAATTGCAGAGTGTGTGCTGTAAGCAGTTTGAGCTGGCACAAGGAGCAGGTGTTTGCATCTGCTGCCATATGGGATTGTGACCCAGGAGCATGCCTCACTAGTCAGGTGCCTCAGCCTGCTGATGGATGGAGCTCTTGGCAAGGTGGACAGTGGGGAATACACAGGTCTCTGGGCTTCCTTCTACATTAGTCAGCCTGCTTGGCCAACACAGTGAAAAATAAGGAAATGGTTTCCATGGGTCATATCATTACCATCAAATCTTTTTTTTGCAAATACAGTTTAGAATTCTGTCAAATCTATCCTCAATCACATGAATTACAATTTCTCAGTTTGACTATAAAGATCTAACAACAACATGTTGCCTAAAACATGTTTTAAATTTGTAAAACTGATGTCTTTTATATAGAATTTTATAAAAACTAAATAGTAGAGTTAATGTTAAAGTACTATGACATTATGCATTATGCCTTGCAGACTTGCACAGAAAAGCATTGTATCACTGCACAGGGATGTTCTGGCATTATGCTAATTTCATGTGAAGAACCTCATGCTGTGGTCATATGCTGCTCCAGGTAGAGGTGGTGTATATAAGCAACTCTACCAAATTGTTAGGACAGTTTTCTCTGCAGAGGATGCTCTGTTAGCTCTCTAAGTGTTAATAGTGTGTATGCTCTTCAGCTGGATGAAATATGTCAGGGAATAAAAGCAGACTATTGTAGTGTTGTTTGTGTCTATGTTCTAGGAGTATCAAAGTACTCCTTGGACTTTTTGTGGCAATGTAGTTTTTCTGGTTACATTTTTATCTGGTTTACATTTTATTTTTAAAGAGTAAACACAACATAAAGTGTTTTTTTTAGAGTTGTCTTTAATGATGGTGGTGGAGATGCTTCTTCGTTTGCTTACAAATCATAGGTGTGCAATTGGATTGCAATCTGGAAAAGATCCTCACATTTGATTAACAATATTTTTATCTTTATTTAGTCATTTAATTAAGTACTGTGAATGGGGACACGGTTATCTAGGAAGAGACCACACCAATTTATTATAGGTTAACGGTGATCAGTCAGAATAAAAGTATTGATTTGCAGTCGGCCTTCCTCTAAGGAGACAGGTGGACACAAACCATGCAAGGAATAAAAATTAAATTTGCGGTTTTTAAAAAGACAAACAGACTCCATACATCTTAAATGCATAAAACAAGGTTTTATTATCAGCAAAGATGTAGTAGTTAATAATATGTACTTTCACTTAGCAAGTTAATAAGTCATTGCACTGCAGCACCGGAAAGGTTAAAAAAAATTACACCTACCTAATAGAAGGGCCTCCGAGCCACAAAATCTGTGTTCAATTTTTGTGAGGTTGGAAAGTGGCTGAGGAAGTCTTTAAAACTGGTAAAAATAAAATATGGCCTTGTGGTTGATCTATTATTTAAAAAAAAAAAGGAAACGGATATGAATGTAAATATGGAGAGAATGCAAATGATAAAATCCATATGGAGATGCAATCTTAAATGATGAAATGCTGCCCTGGCTATGAATCTGTAGGAGATTATTTGTATGGAGTGTTTGCATCTTTGATATTAAATAATGAAACATATATAGAAAAAAACACCTTAAAACCAACCGCTACAGACTTTCATTAGTAAATAAAGTTTTTGTCCGGTTGGTTTTCAATCATCTTTGCTCTGTGGTTTGAAAGCTGATCTCCAAGCTTTCTAGACCATTGTAGATAAACTGAGACATACAACGATGATAAGGAAGTCAGTGTCTCACTTAGGCGGGACAGCTGTGTGCAGCTGGAGGTGCTGTGTGATTAATAGAAGGAAGTTGTGGTGAGGTTACACCTCTGGCACTGGGAATCTTAATGAGGAACCTATGATATTCCCACTGGGTCTTCTGGCCCATATAAGTTCACATGAGACTGAAAAAGAAAGAACTTTTATAGCTAATGAATCAAAGGGTAAGCTGAGTTTTACGTATTACACATAAAAGTCTTAGTATGTTGCTATATATATACACACACACACACACACACATAATGTTTAAGCATACACATGTACAGTGTATAGTATGTAATTAATTATGATATGAATGTAATTTCTCCTTTTCCTCTCTAATATATAGTAAATGCCTTTTGTGCCCCAGCAGACATGATCCCTGCACATATTGTCTGTTGATTAGCACAACTCATTTCCATGGCACAGAGCTTAGCAGAAAAAAATTAATCTAACTTGGAAGAAAGTTAGGAAGCATTTGATGCCCTACCCTGCCCTGTTGAATAAATAGGCTACTGGTAAAGCCTGGTTTCAAAACATGCTACATATCTCCTTTAGAATGTCTTGAATTAATTTTGTCTTGAAATTTGAGCATGTCCATATAATGATTTTAATACAGAATACTATTGCAGGGATTTCATTTTATTATAAACAACTTATGTCTTATACATTAAAGCATGAACATTTTGGATACTATTGAGGAGGGAGGATCTTTGTTTAAAAAAAAAAAAAATATATATATATATATATATAGTAATAAAGGCTGAGGTTACTGCTGACTTTGGACTGCCTCATGGTGCCAACTGCTAAATGTAGGGATTAAAATATGAATTTAATAGACAAAGGAATCTTTTTAGATTAAAATTTAGTTACAGCAGTCAAATGTTCAGAGACACCTTCTCCTTTATTGTTTTAATTGTTTATTTTTATTATTTCAACATTGTACATTAATCCTGCTCATCCAAACAATGAAAAACACATTAAATTATCTAGTAAACATAAGTAGTCTCCAAAGTAGCTACATTTAGCTTTGATGACAACTTGGAAAACTCATGCCATTTTCTTCTCAGATTCAGGAGTAGTCACCTGAAATGAGACGTATTATAAAGTCTTTACAGTATTAGATGTAGAAACGGTGAATGTTCCTGAATGTGTGGTTTTCACTGTAAAGCATGGAGGAGTTGTGATGGTGTGAAGGTGCTTTGCTAGTGACACTGATGGTGAATTAGTTAAAATTGAGGGCAACATAACCAGCATGGCTAACACAACATTTTGTAGTGACATGCCATCCCATCTGGTTTGCATGTAGTGGGACCATAATTTGTTTTCCAACATGACAGTGATGCCAAATACATCAGGTTATTTAAGTTATTTGTTCAAGAAGGAGAGTGATGGAGTGCTGATTTAGATGACCTGGCCTCCATAATCACCCAATCTAAATGTAATTGAGATGTTTTAGGATGAGTTGGACTGGTGATTCCAAATGACTATCTCATGAGGCTGACCAAGAGACTGCAGTGAGTGTGCAAAGCTGTCATTAAAACAAATGGTGTCTACTTTGAAAAATCTAAATGTAAAACATACTCTGGGTTATTTAACGTTTTTGTTGACTACATAATTCTTTCATGTTCTGTCACAATTTCTTCAGTATTAATATATAACAAATAAGGTGTGTCCAAACTTTTGGCTGATCGTGTAGGTTCATATACTATATTTCATAACACATCTGTTCAAACATTTTTTTAATTTTCAATAAATTAACAATGTATTTTAAAATGCTCATAAGCACTATATTAAAATTTGTAATTACAAAATATTAAGCAGTTACTTGATATCAATATGTGTTGTATCCCTTTTTATGTGGTGCTTTAAACATACTTAAGGTTCAGTCATATTGTATATGTATATATATGTATATATATATATATATATATATATATATATATATATATATATATATATATATATATATATATATATTTCACTCCAAGGATATGTGCTTTAACAATTGAATACATCTACAGGATTGCATTTTATGATTTTGTGCTAAAGTAAAAAACCTTCTCATAAGAGCAGAGGTTATTTTAACAGCAGAAGAATCTAGAATGGGATCTATAAATATAGAAGTAAGCTTTCTATAGTAATGTTTGCTGATGGCTTTAATACACCTTTTCAATCCAGATCTTTTCCCTTCGCAGCACATTTTTGCTATTTTAATAACTATGTTTTTATGTAAATACTATGTTTTTATGTGTTGCTGCCACCTTTAAATAGTTACCAAAGGAATTGTATTATTTGTTAATAATTACATTACATGCCATAAATATAACACACTGAAATGTTTATCCATTGATATCCATGATTATATGAAAAATGTATGCCAGTTTATATAATCTATTATATTAATTATATTATATAATATATATTTATTTAATAGGCTCTTTTTAAGTACCCTAAAATAATTCCTGCAATAGGGTCACACCTTTCTCTTACAAAGCTCCACCGATGTGAAACAGCTTTTGAAACACTGTGTCAGTGCTTATATCTAGGCTGAAAACATACTTGTTTAGTACACATTGGCCTAGATGGTTTTGGCTGTTCCTTTTTGTAAGCTATTCTTACTTGGCTCATTGCTTGTACTCAACTCCCAATGTACAATCTTCTTAAATCTGTAGTCCTCCATTGCCCCCAAAAGCTCTGTTTACCTACTCATGCTACTAATAAGTTACTAGTGATCCTGATTCCTTCTGATATATCTGATCCATCCTGATGCCCCACTTATTATTTCTGTCACCTGAAAATCACTCACTTGGACGCAATTAGTCTACACTCAAGTATCCACCACTGAGCAGTAAATAAGTTAAGTACAGTACAAAAAGCTTAAAGTTAATGCTTATATGTGAACACATGAACACAATTAGATTGTTTTGATTCAATTATACAAAGAAATATTTATAATAATCCGACCATCCTTTGTCCATTGTCCACATTGGTTCCCTTCAAAGGTTTCCTTCTATTGCCCTTCATTTTAATGTTAATTTATATTTAGTTTTGGATTCCATTTTTTTAGACCTTATATCCATGCAGTCTATACTTCTGTTGCTGTTCTATAACCTTGGTGTATATAAGATAATAACAGAGTGTGCACAGATATATGAGAATTAAGGGTAAGTCTGTGGTGCTGAATGTGGGGTTAACTGCTTTAAGGTTAGTTTTTATGGCTATGTTCTAAAAATGGGTAGTAGCTCTCTACTTTACTCCTGTTGCCAATTTCTCAATGCATTTAGAGAAAAGGTGCACCTTTAAGACACCAAATTAAAGGGCTAATGTCTTCCTATTGATTTTTGCCCCTTTAATTTGTTTCTTATTTATGGCCTGTCCTTTTCCTGCAGAGAAGGAGAGCAGTTGGGCGAAACAGAGACAGAGAGAGAGACAAAGTGTGCTCATAATAAACACAAAGTTAATTGGATCCACAGTACATACTCTGAAATCCCATCATTATGATCACACTTCCATATGTGACATATTTACTGATTTATCCTTACTGAACATAATAGCCCTTATTCTTTAAAGCTGCATTAAAATGAGCCTGGGATTGAATGCACTGAACGGTGTATGAATCAATCTGCAGCTAATTCATTAAACCTGTTAAGACATTAAAACAAGTGGTGATTTGAACACAAATGTACTTGTTATATGCATACAGCAAGCACTAATTTATCATCTTCTAACTGATATTACACTGCCCTAATTTATGCATGTGATGCAACAGCATATAAAAGCAAAACAGACTAGCAGACCAGACAGTAGTTATCTAAGATCTCAGGAAAGAAGTGAATCGAGTGTAGAAAATGTTTCAGTGCTTATGTCCAAGGTTGTTTCAAACAATGTTTAAGGACGTCAAAAAAAGGAAATCAAAAGAAACCCAACAATTTTGCCAAAAAAATCCATTGTCATGCTTTTAATTTAAAGTTTAAGGAATTCATTTAAATTAAATCCTTTATTTGTTTGCACTTAATTTGAGTATAATTTCCAAGCTGACTTTATTACAAGTAATAAATGTATATTCCTGGATATTAGACAGCATTCAGCAACAAAATGTTTAATCCATATAATCCTAATAATAATATAGTAAAAAAGTCAAATAAATATTCAGTTAAATAATAATCAATAATAATTCATATTGTTTTTGTAGAGAGTCAAACATCTTTGGGACATCATGGGACTTCTGTACACTAGGTGGCAGTAGACGTCCAAACGTAAATCTTTGAAAAGAGTTTTTTTTTTTAGTTTGTTGATTATCTTGGCCTAGCAAATTTTTTTACATTTTTACAGAAATCTTAATTTAAATTTTCTAATTATTTTTTGCTTAAATTTTTCATTAGAAATAATTATAATTTGATATTAGAATTTTAAACATTTTTAAGCAAAGAACATTAATGCTCAACATCAACAGTGTTTATTTGAGTACTATTAAATATTCAAGACCATTATTATTAATATTCTGCACTACTGTAAAAGCACATTTTTTATTACTAATCATATTAAATATCTTCTACTGCACAATGTGTTTAGATAAAACCTCTTATAGATTGGCTATAGTTTTCTTATAGAATGGGTATATGAATGCATCGTATGTATATAGGCAGATATTGGGCTCTGTTGTAGATATTTATAAATCTAAAATAGTTAATAAATAAAGAATAAAAAAGTGAGTGTATAAGGCTGCGGCTCGGGTTCAAACCCCGGTCAGGGAACCAACCTCAGCCACTCTTAGTGCCGGTCCCAAGCCTGGATAAATCGGGAGGGTTGCGTTAGGAAGGGCATCCAGCGTAAAAACATGTGCCAAATCCAACATGCAGATAATCCGCTGTGGCGACCCCTAACGGGAGAAGCCGAAAGAAAGAAAGAAATAAGGTCATACACAAACTTGTGGAGTCCTTGGCGGCTCACGTCCATGCTGTCATTTAAAAACAGAGGGACATATTAAGTAAAAAGAGGAAGCGAGAGAGAGAGAGAGAGAGAGAGAGAGAGAGTAAGAGAGATTGACCCTAACCCTAACCCTTTTGACTGGTTTACACCTAACAGTTTCAGTTTACTGATAATTTCAAGCTTAGTGCAAGCAGTAATAGCTTAAACAAATATTTTGAATCACTCCATAAACTCACAAAAGAGCATAAAAACATTGTAAAAACACTATTATTATGTCACATGTGTAATTTCTTTTGGTTTATAAAACATTGAACAGTGACTTAAGTTACTGTTTGTTAGAGTGAATGGAGAGACCTGTGTTTCTGTGTATAAGTGAAAGCAAAGATCTGGTGGCATTGCTGTTTGTTGAAGATTGTTTTGTGGGAAAGCACCATGTTTATGTCTTTTGTAATTTGAACATCTGGGATGCTTTGATTTTATAACAATTTTTGCTAAATTCCAAACTGGTCAGGGATTTTATGGGCCTCTTAACTAAACAGTGAGCGGGTTCTCTCGGTTACTTGGTTCGGAGAGCAGGGCAGAAAAATACATTAATCTGGATTGATGGACAGAAATGCTGAAAGTAGTGCTGGGTTCAGCATGGGCTGGGCAACTCAAGGACATTCAGGGATTTTTTTCACCCCTTTTGACCCTTTTTATTCCTTAAAGTGTCTGCCTTATGCCTTTTACTTAGAAGTGGCTTCTATCTAGTTTCTCTACCATAAAGTCCTGATTTATAGACTATTTCTGAGATAGTTTGTCCTTCCTGCAGGTTTTTTACATCTCAGCGGAGGACTTTAGAAATCATTTTATACACTAGCTCACAGCTATATCTTAACACAATTTGATCATGGTGGTCTACAGAGAGAGCCTTGAACTTTATCACTTGGTTTTTGGTCTGACATGTACTGTCAGTTGTGTGAACTTAAACTCACAGGTGTGTGCCTTTCAAAATCCAATCAATTCAAGACGTCTCGAAACTTTAGGGCAAGCAGGATGCATTTGAGCTAACTTTGTTATGCCTTAGCCAGGATCTTAATTGCATTATATGGCAAAAAGCTTTTCGGACACCTCTTCATTACAACCATATGTGGTTTTGAAGGGTTTCTTTCAAATCCAAGAGAAAAATTAGATGTCTGCATAGCAGCACCATGAACCTAAGGGACCTATGCTTTCAGTGGGTCAGTCATTTATGCATCCCTTTTCTGTTACTTTCGTATCTTGCAAAATCACAGCCCCCATTAAGAACAGACCACAGTGGATTGCCCAAGCTAAATTTCGATTTTGCTAGCGACAGTAAAAATAACATTCCTCTAGCTGTTAGGATACATGATATCAGTTTCAGTGGAGGTATACAGTACTGTACCTTCAATTGTCACCTGTATAGAAAATTTTTTGTGAAGACATAACAGTGCCAAAAAATATTGCCATATTGTTAAAAAACAATCAGAAGACATTTTAAGGTCATAAAAACATTCAGACAGAAAATAAATACTTTATAAAACATGTAATGGATTCACTGAAGAGTGTGAGATATGCATAAAAATGTGGGAAAAAATTATTTATTGATTAAATTGGCATTGAGTCACAAATTAAACTGAAATACCTGTACGCCATACTCTTAATCAAAAAGCAAACTTTTGCTTCTTGTTAAATCCACTGGAGATGGGGTACAGCATACAAAAGTTTCAGAAAAACTTGTACAATTCATGACAAAAAAGTAGTTTTGGTAGCTGGTAATATTTCTAACATGGTTGTTGCTAAATTCCTATATATTAATTATTGTAAACGCACTCACAGTATTAAAGTTATTTACTGTATTATGGCTGTTGAGGTGACACTCTGAGTTGAAGCATCTTAATGTTACAAACTGACAATAGATATTATCATTCGATGGAACTATGCCTGTGAGAGGATTTCTGGAGGAGAAACTGACCTCTGTAAGCTTAGTGAAGCACATATAGCCCAAAAACCAAAGAAAGATCCCATTACACTATTGTCAGAAGAAAACACCTTGATTTTGATTGCTCCACTGTGACAATATCATTTGTCTGGGAAGTAAATTATGTAATCAATAGTAATTATGTCATCAACAACCTCAGCAAAATGTATGCAGATACATTTGAAACATAGGATACTTTATTTTTCTTTTATCAAACATGGTATATTTCAGATCCTTGTATGTTATATAAATAATGCAAATGACTGACTGAATGACATAATGACTGAAGTCATTTAAATTAATTTTGGGCCTGGGTAATTACTACTATAATCAGATATTTATGGTATAATGTATTCCTCTGATTTTTTTCCTGTGACATTATTTTTTTTTCCTTTTTGTAAAATGTAAAAATGTAAAAAGTATATCCTTGTTTCATTTAAATTTGTGAAAATTATTCTATTTTATACCTGACTGGCCTGTGGAGATAAGAAATTCTAACAGGAGACAGGCTTTACAAATGTGACATGAGCAAGATGAATTTGGTTAGTGGAGCATTTAAATGATAGGCCATGTTAGGGCTTTATTCACCTGCTTTACACCAAACACACAGTCCTTTCTCAAAATATTAAAATAGAAAGGTCAATTCTATTGCATTTGATATACATATATTTAGCCTAATATATTTAGCCTACACCCCAAAACTTTTAAACTCCTAAACATTCCCCTATCACCCACGTGCATATTAGTTTCAGACTCTCATTAAAAGCATATAAATTCAGGCCAAATTCACCATGTCTTTATTTCGAAGTTGGTTGTATCACTGATTTCTCTTTTGACTCAAGCTACATTTTCCACTTTCATCTTTGTGCCTAGCCTGTATATATCTCTTTGCTTGGTTTTTAGTTCTATATAAGTGTTTAATTTTCTTGTCATCTAGTAATTTCACATACACAAATATGCATTTTTTTTTTTACTTTTTTATATATTATATAATGCATATTTAAAGTGGGTCATCTGTTGTAAATCTACCTGACACAGCATTAAAGTGTGTCCATTCAAAATTAAATATGTCTCATATTTAAATGTCATAATCATGTTTGTATAAATAAAAACAAACAAGCCTGCATTAAACCCATTACAATAAATGTATTGCATTAAATTATATTGCACCCAATTTACTATATGCTTAAGCCTAGAGGAAGCTTTATAAAATGTAAGCAAACAAATGGAATCCTTGAAAAAAAAATTACATTTGCATGTGTACTGAAAAACAGTGGAAAACTCAAACTAAAGCCATTCAGCAAAAAAAAAAACATTTAATACAACAGTATGACTCACAACACAATGAGCCACCTCTGCTTCCACTGTAAAGATTATAGAAAATATTCACTTTTTTTTCTTGATATGTGTTTTTTCTGTCACCATCTAATTATGTGCACATCCACCATCACCATCTAAACACATTGAAAGGCACAGCCCATAAACTTATTACATAAAGAACATGCTCTGACTACAGCTTCACACACATTCATTACATAATAACTTTCACTACATGCTCCTCATTTTGCTTCTTTCCCAGCCCAATTAAGATTTCTTAGTTCTTTAATGCAGTACTATGTGCATTCATTTATATGTTTAAGTTTACTAAAGGTTGTTACAAATAATGTATAAAGCATCCCTGTATACAAATCTGTGTTTACCAAACACAGATCTAGTAATGGTCTAGATCTTTAATAAAGTGTAGGTAAATTAGTGTGCTACCTCCTCATTCAGAATGTTCAACATTATAATCCAAAAGCAAACGGGAAGGCATGTAATACATGCTGCGTATTAAAGCATTTACAGCCATGGTAATATTCCTAGATTTTTTATGTACATATACTGTAGATGTATTTTTTTATTATAAATAATGTCAGGTTATATTCATAAATTCATAAATCCCAATTTGTTCAATCACATTTAACATAGTATCAACTCCATGAGATTTAAGATATAATCTGATCATATAGATGTTTTATAAATGAGGTTACTGGTTTTAGGGAAATGTATAAGTCATACATTGTGAATTGTACAATGATCCTTTCATAAACATGTAGAGCACAAGACGGTTTGAGCATTTGATAGCTTGATGAAAAAGTGAAACAAATGTTCCTGTGTCAAGGGGTAATTTATGGCTCCCGGCAGCTGTGTAAATAGGACAGTAACTAATGACATCTTTTGGGGGCCCTGCTATGCCAGAAAATGCATATACTTTCTGTATGGTCTAAAACAGCAGTAATGATCTACACCAAAAGAATTCTGAAAATTATTAAAGCAGAGGCCATTGTTTTTTGTTAATTTTGTCTAATTGCTAAATGCAAATGTGTAGATCCTTCTATATGTGTCATCCTTCTATAGTTTTGCATTTTAAGCCAATGTTCATTCATTTCTAAATCTATATTAAACTAATATTTGTAAGCACTTATAATAATAAAAGTAATCTGAAAAATCTTAAACAAACCCTGTTTAAGATTAAGTTTAACGTTACAAATGACACTGCTCCATCAAACGTAAATCTTTTTATGGCAAACTGAAAAAAGAAAAAGATATTTCAGGGGAATACAACACAGCTTGTATGTTTTGTTTTTTAACTGTATTATTTTAAGGTCTCAATTTCCATGTGACAGTTTATTTAGACTACCAATAAAAGTATAACTATGCTGTAGTATTTTTGGTTTTTTTTGGGTAATACTTATGTTCTGTTTTTATATGTTTTTTATAGGTTTACCTTTCAATGTGGTTTCTGATGTACTATGAAAAGATTTGGGACATGGTAGTGATGCTGAACAAATTTAAGAAGGTTCATGTTTGATAGTGGATCTGATATATAGAGACTGAAAATCCACACATCACAACAACCAAAAAAACAATCCTTTAAATTAAAAAACTTATAAAAGTTTGTTCATACAAACAACAAAGAAATAGATAAACAAGTTGTGCCACCCCACAGGTATCTGGCTGATTGATGGTAGCCTTAGATGTTAGTCATGGGCCAGTACAGACTCACTGGGAGGTAGATGGAAGCCCCAAAGGAGCAAAACATCTGCCACAAATCCACAAGATGATACAAGGGCCTGGGAGTCAGTAATCACTTCTATTCCTCTGCCTGTGGAGGATAGAGTGGACCAGAGAGATAGAGGCTCTTGTTTACATCTTCACTACAGCTGTGACAGGCCTGTAAACTGCTAACCTTTCCCCTGAGGAGTTATACAATCCTCAAACTCATACATATGTAAGCTGGAACAACTGAAACATTTCTATTTACCTGTCACAACAAAAAAGTCCATGATATTTTTCATTTTCTATTTAACCTATTTGTTGTCAATTTTCACTATGTGTGTAATATAGCACGTACTGAAATCTTTTGGTACAGGGCTTAATGCAATCTTTTTATGTGCAGAACTTACTGTAGTAAAAATTACCTCAGGAATTTAATAAATGGTAGACCGCAAGTTTGTTAACTTTGCACTTTGAGTGCATTTTATTATTATTATTATTATTATTATTGTTATTATTGATATTATTATTATTATTATTATTAAACTTAAAAACATACACAACAATGTCAGGGGTATGAAAAAGAAACTAGAGTTAGCGCAGTGTCACTGTGGCTACTCACTCCATACAAGAAACAATATTTGTTTTGCGCAGACATGAAAATGTTAAAGAATCCAAAACGCATTTTATGTCCAGCTTCAAGAATTTCTCTTGAAAGGCGAAAATCGTGCCAATTCCACATATCGAGGGAGTGAATGAATGAAGGATAGTAGGAATGAACACATTTATTAATGTATGCTGAAATAAGTAGGACAGTAATATTATAAAATAATATTTTATATATTATTTAAGCAAGCAGGCATTTTATTTAAAATAGTTTTTAAAATGTAAACTGTTGATGTTTACAAATATTAATAATAATAACCTGCGTTAAAAAATAAACAATATTATGTTTTGCATTTCTTCTCATTAACCATAAAAAAATGTAACCAAACCGTGACTTAAAAACAGAGGTGCGAACTGAACCATGATTTCCCTTAATTCCCCTAAACCGAAAAAAAAAAAAAGATATATATGCACATATATAATTCCTTTAATTTACATGAATTGAATTGGTTTGTGTGCACACTTTATTATCAGCTGACTGATATTTTATTGCCAACTAAAAAGTAAGAGGAAGTTTAACACACACACTGGCAAATAAACTATTATCACACTCTATTCAAATGATATGGACCTTAGACTATGTGTACAAAAATGGGAAAATTTGGTTGGAAAGGGCAACCAAATCTTGATAGTGGGAATAAAGAAAAGAAGGACAATTAGATGATGAAAATGTGCTTGCCAGAGCATATAATTAGCAATTATTTTGGATGTCATCAGTGATAACTCTTTCAGCTCAGATTAGTGAAGTTACTGCTGTAAATCCACCATCAGGAACTGTCATAAGTTACCTTAGTAGTAAATTTGGATCTGAGGGATGAGTTATTATGTGTAAGTAAAGGTTTAAGAGTAGAAAGTGAAAGTAGCATTGGCCAGAGCAATCATCATCAAAAAACATATGTATTTATTTTCAATAAGAGAGTATACAAGTAAGAGAGAGTATATTGATTCCAAAAACTTAAAAATACCCATTTGGGCTTTAGAACTTAAAAATCTCGAAATGATGTAAAGCTATTGGTAGAATTTTAAAGCAATTTGGTATTCACAGCCTGTATTTATTTGCATGTCTCTGACGGGTGGTGTCCTGATGATCAAATTTCATTCCTCCTGTGCACTACTAAAACAATTCCAATCTGTCCTTCATTACAGAAAAAACTCTCAGCTCTCTATCCTCATAACAACGTCACATTAATCACCATGGTGACATGAATGCAAATGAGTAAATTGTGCACTAAGTATAGTAGATAATTTATTGATTTATTTGTGGATAAATACATAATATAATGTCTTTACAGAAAAAGCAGTAAATATATAGGGACACAATCTATAGAAAAAGGAGTTTATTTATTGTGTCAATTATCACTGTCCACATTATTAGGACACTTGCTTATTTATGAATTTATCCAATTAGCCAATTATATAGCAAAGGGTTTAACCCCTGCAGATACAGGTCAAGAGCTTCAAGCATTAGACTGAATCTCAAACTGTGCTCTAGAGATCATTTTAAGCAATTGAAAATTGTTCTGCAAATAGTGTTTGCTTCTTTGGCTGTGCATTGTCCTCAGAATACTAACCAGTAATAACTAAGCACATAGACAAAATATGTATGTAGTAGGCATTACAGCACACCATGGCAAACTAAGTTTTATGTCATTCTTATGCATTCATGTTCATGTTGGAAATACAGTTTTTATTTTACATCTTTTCACCACCATAAGGCAGTATTTCACACAATGGATACATACACTTGCTGAGACTTTTGATGCTAAGTGAAGGGGTAACCATACTGTGAAACCCTTTAAGTAAAGGCTGATATTTCCCTTAACTCATCTTGTACACAATTGACTGCATGTAACTACAAACTAAAAGTGATGTTTTTTTCCCCCCTTTATTCCACAGGTGTTTAGTTGTGTGCCTCCAAGTGTGTGCTAAAAGTCACATGTCACAATACTTTTGCCAATTAAGCATAACATGTGAAACCAGAGTGAGGGATCTTTCAGAGAGGAATTGTAGTTGACATCCTCAGAAAAATACTGTTCACAACAGTGCCACAACACCGTTGTATTTATATAGCACTTTTAGCAATTAGTATTGTCACAAAGCAGTTTACCAGAAAATGTAATATTATCTCTAATTACCAAACCAGAGTTGACAGTGGCAAGGAGAATCTCTCTAAGGGGACAAGAAAAACAAACCCGGTAGTGCACGGTATATGTATGTTATTCTAGATCAAATTCCTAAAGGCCACACTCCCACACAAATTATCTTTGAGATACATCTTTCACTGCTGAGTCATTATATAACAATCCACAGTTTTTAGTGCACTGTATGGTTATTTTATTTATTTATTTTATTTTATTATCTTGGGAACGAGGCTCTGAGTGGTGAGTCATGTTACAAATGGGACCAGTGTTGAGTAGATTGTTAATTTCCTTTCAAGCCACATTTATGGAAGAGTTGTGTTGAAACAAAGACAGGTATTACACTGCAAAGTTTGGTTCATAATGAAGAAAACAATCTGTCTCACAGTGTTACTAGGTCGATAACACACTGCTGCATCACTCCTGAGCTTGCTGTGAATGCTTGTGGATGGGACAACCACACAAAAATATTGTATCTGTGAAAGATGTAAGGGACCACTATTTTGCCCTGTATGAATCCTGTAATGAGGAGCATAGATGTCAACTGAGAGTCACTTTTGATACCAAAAAAAATAGTCCATATAAAAACCTTGAGTAACCCTTTAGTAATCACAGCTTGGCTTATTAACTAGACACATGCATTCTATTGGCCTTAAGCAAGCCCTAAAATAGACGAGAATCAAACTCGTTGTCTGCATATTGAGCACTGTCAGCTTCGCCATGGGTAGACCTCCAATGTATGTCCACCATCCAATGAAGCCACTCAGAAAAGGCAGGCAAAGCTTCAGGCCACACTTTTGGTTTTAAAAATTGTATTAAACTGCATTTGCATCAGTTTGGAGTGTTAAGGCAAAACTGGAGGCATATAAATTATATTTCTGCCAGCAACTCTGCTGTTAGGACTAAGTTTAAACGTTTTATTAAAAAACCACCTGTTACAAAAAGGGTTTTTTTCCCTCTTGACAGAAGATAGATTCCATGTTTAGAATTGATTTCATAAGGGATTCTACTTCACTTCATGATAGATGACAGGCACAAGCCAAAACAAGAAATACTATTCAGGGCAGAGCAAACTTAGGCAGGGACACTGCTGAGAAACCTCCAGTGTTAGACAAAGTACACAAGCAATGTAATTGAGTTAAAGTAGAGATATACTAGGTAAAATATAACTTCAGTAAAAGTAAACATGATCCCTTTTTTTTAATCTTTCACTTGAGTAAAACGACAAAATTATTTACCTTCAAATGTACTTAAGTATCAATTGTACAATTATTTATTTTGGCTATAATGTTCCTATTATAATTTTAGTCACAAGACTCTTTTAATCAACTCAGTTTATGTGAAAAGATTCCAATGTTACACTTAAGCTTAATAAAATGATATTAATGAGTAAAACACTGATTGATATCTAAAATATTATTGATTATTAAGATTGATATCTTAAAATTATAATGAAAACCGTCTTTTGAACTATTTTGTGTAAATAAGGACATGGGTGTTGTGGCAAGTAAGAGTCAGGCATTTGTTCCATCATTTATTACTCTCAAAATATTCTTCATGCTGTTGAACAGGCACTGAACTGTATGTTTGTGCTAAATAAATACCACTAAGAGAAAAACAGTTCAAAACAGAACAACTTTTCCCTGATTGGTGGCTTGCTGTACACTTGATCAGTTACGTTTTTATCCACTCATAAATAAAAAGTACCGACTGATTTTGCAAAATGTAATAGAGTATAAAGTACGATGTTTGACTTTGAAATGTAGTGAAGTTAAACGTCTCCCTAAATGAAAATACTTTAGTATAGTACAGATACCAGAAAATGCTACTTAAGTACACAAATTACATTTACTTCATTACTGTCCACCACTGGAGACTTTTGACAAATCAAAGCTAAGGACAGCAGCTGTAGCAGAGCAGAAAGACCTGGAGTCTAAAATGGAGACAGGAGACTGGAAGCACACACACACACCAGACACACACACACACACACACACACACACACACACATGAGCAGCTTTAAAATAGACAGCACTCGATCAGAATGACTAGCCCTTTAGTCCTTTCTACCATGTGGTCTCACTTCTAAGAAAACATGTATGCCTAGAAGTGTGTTGAATGTGTGCTACAGACACTATGCACTGTTAATAGTGCTGAAATATAATGTGAGGTTATGAATTTTACCCTTGTTACATATAAACTAATTTACCCAATCGGCTGATAACCCTGCTTCAATGACGATAAGCTGCCAGAATATTCCTTGCTTTGTCGGATTGTGCTTTGCAGTGTCCGACCAGACACCAAACATTCAACCACAGATTTGCTTATTTTCCAGGTGTGTAATGTAAGTCTCAACATAAATTTTATTCCTCCTGATGTTGTTGTCAGCTGTTTTCCAGGTGTTATACACTCTCTTGGTGTTCAGGAGGGTTGAAATAACATATTTATTTATGTAAGGATGGTCCAGTGCAACCCTGGTAACACCTACGGGTCATTTTCATTTGTAATGTGCTCATGTATAATAGTGCACCATATATTAGTATTTGACCATGCCTGTACAGACAAACAAATTTGTATTTAGTTATATCCTGCTTGTTTACCCAGTGAGCATCTAGCTATCTGGGGGTTTCTTTTTTGTGTAGATATGAAAGCATAAGTAAAGTCTTTATACCATATGGTTTGGCAACTGCACCAGCATCTGAAAGGGGACAAATTGCTGAAAAGTCATCTTCTAATATCGGTGGTACATTAAAGGTCGCCACAAATTCAACCTACATCTAAGATTTCAGAAAATATTTAAATAACACACAAATAATTTTCACAACAATATACTAAGGCCTTTTATAAGCAATGTATTTTGTGTTATGTAGAGAATATTTAATATCTTGAGACAATTATCCATTTGAAACTATCTAAGGTTCATCTTAAGTGAGTTGTTTGCATGCAGAAATTTGCTGCTGCAAGATTACATATTGAAAGTATCTTTAACTCATCTTCTAATGTGGTACTACTGGACATTAGGAAGTAACTGTATCAACTATGCTTTCCAAGTGAACTAAGCAATTTACAGATGTTTCAAAACTGTAACAAATGTCGTAAGCATTAATTAACATATACAGTGCAAAGAATATGATTGCAGGTAAAAAAAAACAGTTGCCTTTTTAAATACCGGCTCTTGAATAATGTCCTCACTACAAACAAAAGAAAACAAAAATCATTAAATTATTTATAATCCTTTAATAATCATGTGTTTGGCTGATTATTTCTCCATAAACAAAATAATAAAGCTCTCAAATTCAAAAAATTAACACATGAGTTGGAGGCACAAAAAACATCAAATCTACTTATTTTTGGGTCCATAATAAATGAAACATAATTACTTGTGTTTCAGACTTGGCTTCTGATTAGCTCATTGGCTCAATGTATAGAGCATAGCACCATCTTCTGGCAAATAATAATATTTATTTAAGTAGTGTAAGATATGTCAATGCAATGAACAAAACAGATTTTTTTTGTTTTGTCATGTGATTTTTAAATAAATGAACAAATAAATAAATAAAACGTTGGCATTATAAAGGAGCAAAAAAGATACAACTGTTCGAATGCATTTATGAATTGTAATTTGTATAGCATTTATAATACCATTGGCCCTTGTCTATTCCATTTAAATTTTACCCAGTTTAAAATAATTTCTTGTTTTTCTTGAGCCTTGACAAACCATTTCCCCTTTTCTGATACCATACACAGTATCTAAATGCTGAATAATAATTACATAAGTTGTTTTAATGCTAAGTAAAGCCTGCCTAAGCTACATTTCTCAAGATTTTCTCAACAGCACATACCCTTAAACTTTGTGATAATTATGTTTTATACAGTAACATTTCTAGTGATAATACATTTCTAGTGGAAATAAACAGTTAATTATCGCACATTTTTACATAATTTCATCAGTATTACCAAAATAAAATGTTTACTGCACAGTTAATAGGAGTTTTCTTTTTTATTTTCTTTCGGCTTCTCCCATTAGAGGTCGCCACAGCCCCTTCTCTGCACATTGTCTCCAAAACGTCCTACATGCACTGTTCCTCTAACAAACTCATTTCTAATCCTGTCCATCATCGTCACTCCCAATGAAAATCTCAGCATCTTTAACTCTGCAGCTCCACCTCCTGCCTTTTAGTCAAATAATTGGAGTTTTTCTACAGTCTTGAAACCATATAATCTTATTTCAGCAGAGTTCCGTTGCAGTATTGCGATGACCAATGCACATGCTGGGCATGACTCAGTTATGAAAAAAATATTTGTTCAAACACCCGAACTAAACTGCAAATGACATAAGTTAGGTTAAGCTCTTAAGGAAATATATGCTTTTTCCAGTATATGTAGAATTCTCCTATATATATGCTGCGCATATTTCTCTCTTTCCCTTGTCCTTATATTCAATTGGATATTCCCTACTGGCCATCATATGTCTGACTATCTGGATCATATTTTCTGAGTTTTTTTCCACCAATAGTTGGGCAAATATAACTAAGAGCAGAGAAGTTTGAAAGAATGAAAGGGACGTATAGTTTCGTCTGATGGATTGTAGAGGGTTGTTTTTTTGTTGTTTTTTCTTTAATAATAAAATCATAACACTAAAACTACTGACAGCTGACATGAATAACATTGAATAATGTGTTACAATGGCACCTGTCCAGGAGTTTTATATAGAAGGCAAAAACCAGTCAGTTCCTGAAGGTGAAAGCTTGAAAAAGGGCAAGTCTAAGTGTCCACCAACATACAATGGGCATCAGAGCTGGGCCATGGATCAATAGAAGAAGGTAATTTTCTTTTACATTATGTCATCTCTTTTACACAAATTTTTCTTTTACATCTTTAACATTATGACATGGTGCACCAGGATGCATTATTGGAAGAAGGCAAATCGGCAGTGTAATGCTCAGGGCAAGGTTTTGCTGGGAAACTTTTGCCCTGGCCTTCATGTGCATGTAACTTTGTCATGTACCACCTACCTAAACAATGCTGGAGACCAAGCAGACCCCTTTATGGTAACAGTATCCCCTAATGGTAATAACCACTTATAGTAGGATAAAGCTCTCTGGTACACTGCAAGCATTTTTCTGTGGTTTGAGAAACATGACAAAAAGTTCAAGGTGTTAATCAAGCATCTGTAAGATGGGCTGGACAAACCAGCACAATCCTGAGGTACCAAATCACAAATAACAGGACTTAAAGGATCTGCTGCTAAAGGATCTGCTTCTTGCTGTCAAATATGACACCACACCTCCTTAGGGAGTTCATGCTTCAGCAGAGCACAGCTGTTTTCGTGACACAAAAGGGTCCTACACAATATTAGGTAGGTGGCTTTATTGTTGACTGATCAGTATATTTGTCTCAGGCATTTAACATGAGTTTACTAAATATGCAAAAATATACTATATACTAATGTTATGCAAAAAGATTATATTATTTAGTAATTGAATGCAATAATATTTGCGATGACATAAGCATTTAGACACGTCTGAGGTTTGCATTTTTATGTACCTTTATTGTATTTTTTGTATGTTGTAATTTTACAGGCAGTTTTCTTCATTTGTTCAATGAAAACTATGATTATAACAGAAATGCTTCATTATTTCTAAATTAAGCAAAAAAGAAAACTTGTTTACAGTAAATAAATACATGATAAATTGACCAATTCACATCTTTATGTGTTGGCATCACAGTATTTACTGTACCTAAAAACATATGCACAAATACAAAAAAATAAAATAATAATACAATTCACAATTACACTAGCTATTTTTTATTTAGCAGACCTCTTTAGCCACTTAGATTTTTTTCAAGTATCTTTTTGCCCGGTATTCTCAGCATACAGTCCTGTAAAAATTAGATTATATTTGTCTTTAACGTTGTCATGCAGATCTGCATGACATTTTTTTTGTAAGAAAAAAAAAAGACCATCAAATTCTGCATAAACAAGTATTCTAATTAGTTCTTGTCATATGTACAAGAAGTAGACTATTTTACTATATAATTGACTCATACTCTGTGAATCCTCCTCTTTGACATAAATTATGGACAGAAGGAAAACAACCAATGGAAGGACAACTACTGAACAACTTGGTCTGCAACATTGTTCAGGTAGGTGGTACATGGCAATGTAACATCCACATGGACCCGATGAACCATAAATTACTAGACATAAATTACAAATGCAAAGTGAAATAATCCTGAGAGAAAATTAAGCCAGTTGTCTAATAGTACCAGTGGAGTTTTTTAATGTCCTTGTTCCTTGATGAGTACAAATATTAAAGTCATATGATTCGGACTTTAAATTCCTGCTGTCATGTAGTCATTTTTCTCATTCTTGTTTTGCCAAAACATTCGACAAAGAAGTGAAGATTTAATTCTAAAATATAGCATTTATCATTACACAACAAGCTGTGTTATTATTAAAATAGGAGTGTATTTCCCATCCATGAATTCAAACTCTGTCTCTACACATTGTTAACTAAATTGCTAAACTTCTGCATTTCGGGGCAGAATGGAGAGATGTTTTTTTTCTGCCAGGCCTAGATGGGATTGTATGATGACATGAGCAGTGCTCCAACAATTTAGTTCAACAAATTAAACAAGCCTTGCTCTAAATGCAACATAAAACATGAGCTTGCAGGCTGAGAGTTTAATTGGCTATTTATTATCATCGTGCCAGCAGGTAGCGAATTGAGTCTAATAAAAAATATAAGAACTCCGTAAGCTTCTTTGCTAAGCTCAGTTGCTGACAAAGACAAGCATGATCACATTGAGACTGGGGTTATCAGCAGAGTGGAGGATTGGCAACTGTATAGAAATGATGAAGCTCTGCATTTAAATCTGCTCTGCAAATGAAGTACACTTTAATTGTGTAGATCTACCAAACTACACTATGGGAGATGAACCAAACTAGTAAATTACTAGAGGTTTTTTAAGTTGGCTACCTCAAATGGCAATGGTAGAATTCAAACACTGTTGCCAGTAATTGAACAGACGTCTGGCGCAATGAAATGCTGAAAATTCCGAGCTCAGGCAGAACTAGCTTGATTACATTTAATGCTTTGATTACATTTAATGCTTTGGTCAAAAAAAGTTTAAAAGGCTAAAGGATGGAGTGACACAGGATACATTGTGGTGAGTTTGGTGATGTCAAGAATATACAATTTTTTAAATTTTTTTTAAAAATTCTATTTACTTGGAAACCAAGCTTTGGAATAAGTTGGTGCACATCTGTTGTCTTCCTACATGTGTATTCTTGTAAAATCCCAGGCTTAATAATTGGTAATAAGACAAGTGTGGCATATCTGGAAAGACATATTGCCAAGTACATGATGGAAATGGATAAGAACAACAAAGACTAAACAAAACAAAAAAAAAGGAAGAAAAAAACGTGCTGCAAACACAGAAGATCCTACCGCAGATGTGGATTTAAGAATCTTGGACAAAGTACAAAAACTACCTATTTGCATGGCCTTCTTCAGGTGCACACGTCTTAAATGAAGTCAAGCTGAAACACTAACAAATGATAATGCAGACCTACAAAAATCAAGGGTGTTCTTTAGCCACCTGTTCAGGTTTCACTGATATTTGGGAAGCTAAAGGGGCTGTGTGTCTATTGACAGTTTCATAATGGCATAAAGAATATGATCTCACAAGCATACTTGAATAAATAAGAGATGCCTTCAAATGATTCTTTACTTCAATAAAGAGCAGGATATGAAAATGCTGAACGATTTCTGCCTTCAATATATAAAACAGCAATTTAAGTGAGTCCCATTTTCAAATACAATAGGGTGGCTTCACTTGAAGTGATTCTACAATATCAGAACTTGAAAAAAAAAACCAGCATAAAAAATATGAAGAGCTTCTCAGCATCAATAGAGGGTGATATCAGCACAGTTGTTATTGATGTCTGTTATTGTCTCTCACAGTGCTATCAGGGTTCATGTTACAAACCACTGTGATGTTTTTAACCAGTTACTAAAGAACTTACTATTTGCGTGTCTGGAGTGTAAGGATCTACAATAAAAGGTTTTGTATGTACTATGTGACAGTTGATAAGAATTGCTAGGACATATTGTAAGCACAATGTCACTAGGTAATGATTTTGGTATTTCAATTCAATTCAAATCATTTTTATTTGTATAGCGCTTTTAACAATGAACATTGTCTCAAAGCAGCTTTACACAGATAATGTGGTGATTAAACGTAAATATGTTCTTTGTAAGTAAGTTTGCAACTGTGGCAAGGAAAAACTCCCCGAGATGGCATAAGGAAGAAACCTTGAGAGGAACCAGACTCAAGAGGGAACCCTTCCTCATCTGGGTTGCACCAAATGTCCATTTAAAGCCGATATACAATGCTGCGGGGTACAGTGATGACGATCAGAAGCAAATTGCACTCCTGAGTCAGTGCAGCAGACCGCCGACACCAACTACAGTCCAATCCGTCCTCAAAGCACCCGTTCTACTCCGGAATTACATGGAACCACCCAAGGTGTTGATGAGAGACCGTCCCAAGCTGCACTCTGTCAGGAAAAAGAGCATGAAAGAAGAAGTAGATCTGAAGGTACTGATGGGCCTCTGCCTAGTTGTAGAAACATATATATAGTCCAGGGGTGGCCAACCCGCGGCTCGTGAGCCGCATGCGGCTCTTTGGCTGGTTTCATGCGGCTCTTACGTTCATATCGAAGTTTGTGTGTGTTTGATTTTTAATGTGCGTGTTCGCTTCGCTTGAGTTCAATACGGTATTTTAAGACTTAAATGAGCTTGCCCCTACTGGGAAACTTTGCGGTATATCAGACCTGGGCAAACGTGAGGCCAATCATAAATTACAGCGATGCACCGAAAATTTTCGGCCGAAATACCTAAATCACTGAAACAACACGGCAGAAACACAATTGTAATGACGCAATAAAAAAGCGCAGCAGCACACGGTTATCTGGATAAGAGCAACATGTCTGCGGTGTGCGGATAGCGATTTGCAAAACATGCAATGCTGAAATTTCAAGAGGGGGTGTATCTGCAAAGAGTTTCTCCAAGTCGGGTTTAATTTATCACCTGCAATCCAAACATTCCGATTGCAGAAAAGTAGTCAATCCGAGCATGCGCACTCCGTCTGTAGAGGACTTTTTTGAAAAGGCAGGAATGTTTTCCAGTGATGGTGCCAAGGCAAAAGGCATAACACAAAAAATTGTGGATTTTATTGCCATTTGAATTTAATTTTCATTTCGGTGCATCCCTAAAATATTATCGTTGGTGTGGCCCTCTGACACAATTCAGGTTTCTCATGTGGCCCCTTGTAAAAATTAATTGCCCACCCCTGCGGTGTATTCATCTCACGCACATGCGCATTTGACGAAAATACCGTATTGAACTCAAGCGAAGTGAACACGCACATAAAAAAAAAAAAAACACAAACACAGTCTGTTTTCTACCCTGAAACATGTGAAATCAAAGCATTGATCTGTTCTGACTGACACCCATGTGAAAGAATTGCTTCGAGTGGCAACAACAGAATACGAGGCAGATTTGAAGGGGATTGTTCAAGGCAAAGAATGCCAAAAGTCCCACCCACTAAGTAACATGCATAGTAAAAGAAAAATGCTATTGTAAATTATTATATTTTTGTTTGTGGACTTGGTTAAACAGAGTTTGTGTGTGAGACAGTGCACACAATGTTCATTGTTGAAAATAAATGTCCTGTGGTCTTAGAACTGTAGGAGTCAATTTCTGTCATTATGTTGGTGTGTGACATTTACAATAAATCTGGCTGAACAGAGGTGTGTGTGTGTGTGTGTGTGTGTGTGTGTGTAAGAGGAAAGGATGGGTGATGTTCATGTGTGCCCATGTGTATTATGTGGCTCTTTGCGGTAACACAGTAAAAAATGTGGCTCTCGGTCTCTGACTGGTTGGCCACCCCTGATATAGTCTATATACATAACCTTAAATTTTAAATGTATATTCAATGAGACAGTGCATTTTATGGTTAAAGACTAAAGCAAATGCAGAAGAATCCACATTAAGTTGTGGCTGCTTAGCAATTTAAAACCTACAGCAGGTTCAGTCAGTGAACTATTGACATATGCAAGTATACTTGAGGTTTCGGAAACAGCTATTTATCTGTCACATGTCCGGTCTGATCGTTTCATGCAATTTAGTCTTCCATCTCACTCAGAGCTTCCATAGTGGTTCATATCATTTGTGGTCTCCTGCAGGGTGGTGTGTGAAATTTCTTCTTTGTCTCCCTTGGGCTGGGCTTTAAAAAAATCAGACACGCAGAATACCTATAATGAGAGAGGAATAAAATTATAGTTATAGTAATATCCATTTTATTATCTGAGTACCCTTGCACAATTTAACAGAATAGACAGAAACACTGCAACAATTAAATTTTCCTAAATAAAAACATATGCTGCATATTTTGATCGTGCCAAATAGAACATTGAAAAAAGCTAATTAATTAACGAGTTTAGTTCATAGGGGTCTTTCAAGTAATTATTTCTACAGTTAGGTATATAAATATAGATATATTAGATCTATACAAAGTAAAGCACCTGATGAACACTGTGTAAAATTGTACATCATTAATGTTTTTTTTTTTTTTTTTTTTTAGGTTTGTGGTCTAGGCAATCTTGAATTTATATTAGCAGCAAGACATCTTAGCTCAAAACCTGTATGCCACAGTCAAGTTATGATATATTCATGGATGGCTGGATATTTCAGCAAGATAATAAATTGCATTTAAATCAGCAAAATAATTAGTGCAGTGACACATCACTGGATTTACCATCTCAGTCTCTGAAATTGAAACCTGTTTTTTTTTTTTTGTTTTTTTTTTTGCACAAACCCAAGCATAAAAAGCAGCTCGATGCTCTGTATTGAATGGTATCCAAAATTCTGTTTTTCTGACTCATGCTACATATGGTTATTTCACTCATGTGCTTTTTGTTTATATGCTGAAATGTTTATCTGTCTTTGTCCTACAGTTATTAAAATCAAGCCATACATAAAATTATGTGATTGTTCTTATCATGATAAGCGTCTTTTGTAAATGGTAGATAGTGCAGAAAGTTTTACTGCTACTGTTCTCTCTATTGCTTTTCCCAAAAACACTTCCCCAGTGGTTTTCTAAAGAACACCAACATTTGTGAAACTGTAAAATATATATACAGATGGTTAAATAAGTATTTAACATGTCACCATTTATATTAGTAAATATATTTCTTAAGGTGCTATTGACATTAAATCTTTACCAGATGTTGGTAACAACCCATGCAATCCACACAAATCAAACTATGCATATCCATAAATGAAGTTATGTGTAATAATGTGAAATGACACAGGGGGAAAAGTATTAAACACATGGAGAACGGGAGGTGTAAAAAGGCATGGAATGCCAAGAGCAGCTGAAATCAATCAGTGTTCAGAAAGCAATTCTGCCCCTTGTCAGTACAAATTAATATCAGCTGGTTCAGTCCCAACTGATGGTCCCATTACCAAGGTGTCACACAAGAAACATCTCAAGTGTAAAAGCAAAGAACTCTCTCAAGACCATTGCAACCATTTTAAACTTCTGAATGTTCCAGTGAGCACTGTTGAAGCCATAATCCAGAAGTGGAAAGAACATAATTTCACCATAAACTGGCCATGACCAGGTGCTCCTCGCAAGATTTCTGACAGAGAAGTAAAAAGAATATCAGAAGAGTTGTCCAAGAGCCAATGACTGGTTGTGGAGAGCTTCAGAAAGACCTGGAATTAGAAGGTACAATTGTTTCAAAGAAAACAATAAGTAATGCGCGTTATTGTTGAATAACTGCCATGACCTGTGTGCATCATGCAAGACTCCACTGCTGAAGAAAAAAAGCATGTTAAAGTTTGCTACACAACATTTGGACAAGCCTGTAAAAAACTGGGAGAATATATTCTTGTCAGATAAGAGCAAAATTTTACTCTTTGGATGCCATAATACATACCATGTTAGAAGGACAAATGGCACTGCACATCACCCCATAAACACTATACCATCATTTAAGTTTGGAGGTGAGAACATCATAGTGTGGGTCTGTTTTTCAGCATACGATACTGGCAAACTTCATATAATAAAAGGAAGGATGAATCAAAAAATGTACCGAGACATTCTTGATAAAAATCTGCTGCCATCTACCAGAAGGATGAAGATGAAACAAGGGAGGACATTTCAGCAAGACAATGATCCCAAACACACAGCCAAGGAAACTTTTAATCGGTTTTTGAGAAACAAAATAAAGCTGGCAGAATGGTATAATGGTCTATATGAAAAACTAAAGATCAGAGTTCATAGAAGAGGCCAAAGAACCTTAGAACCATAGAGGCCAAGATTTGACAACTGTTTGTGTAGAAGAATGGGCCAAAATCATGCCTGAGCAATGCGTGCAACTAGTTTCTCAATACAGGAGAAATCTTGAAACTGTCCATACCAATAAAAACTTTTGTATGAAGTATTAAATACATCATGTTCAATACTTTTTCTCTGTCATTTTACATTACTACACATAACTTCATTTATGGACATGAATGGTTTGATTTCTTTGTGGATTACATGGGTTGTTACCAACATTTAGTAAAAATCTTTTGTCAATAGCACCTTTAGAAATATATTTACTGAGAAAAATGGTGGTGTTCAATACTTATTTTACCGCTGTATATCTTTACCCTATATCAGTCTTAGAAAATCTGACTCCCTATTAAAGGTCCTGCAAAATACTCACTATAAATATCGCCACAATAGATCCCTGTATAAATCCAGTGAGAACGTCACTCCAGTGATGCTTGTAGTCTGAGACTCGTGAAAGGCCGACATACACAGATGCTGAAATTAAGAAGAACTGGATAGTTGGCCTTAGCATCCGAGCACATTCTGCCTTCATTCTCCCTTGGAGGTACAGCTTTTCAAGGTAAAACAGAACAATATTAGTAATGCCAAAAAATCTTTCAAATGATGTGGTCATGTGGCATCTACAAAACAAAAGCATATTTGATCAAAGTATGTTTTTTGTGGTAGTGTAACAATATAGCAGTACTTACTGCAAGGAACAGCATGCAATACATGGAGAAAGAAGAATGTCCAGAAAAAAATGAAAGCCTGTAAAACAAATTGTCAATCGTTTAAATTCTAGTGTTAGTGAATATGATTTTGACACTAAGAAAAAGAAGAAGATGAAGAAAAGGAAGAAATTAAAAAATGAATCACAAAAATATACAAGTAATGCACCACAATGTTTTAAAAGCTAGGCCCATAATTCCGGTCTGGAGATCTTACCTGCCTTCATTGACCAATGTCTTGTCTCCTGTGCATGAGAAGTTCTCAATGTAACCTAGTTTACAATCAACAAGGCTCCAGTTCGGCTTGCATATGGTCAGGAAATGTGGCCTCAGCCGACCAATGGTGTATTTTGCAATGTCGGTCAAGGACTGGCTTATCGCCGCTCCAAAAATAAAAGACCCGACAGCTTTGTAGATGCAGGCTACATAGTCATTGATTGGATGATTAGATGATCTGGATCTCAGATATATGCAAATACACTCTCCACCAATGATCTGTAAAAACAAAAAAGAGATGAGATGCACGATATGTGTAACATATAACATTAAAGTTATATTTTTTCCAACTTCTGCTATGATGACGATTATGACTCTAATCATTTCAGATGCTGATGATACAATATCAGCACAAATTTGCTTACTAAATAGTTAGCATTTCTGGATGGCTTTTCCAGGGTTGGAGATGTGCTAATTTATAAGTTAGTGGCTATTATATATAGGTGGACTCTACATTGTTAAATTTAAGGAGATTTGCCAAAATGTTAAAATATTTTACTTATAACTAAATATAATTATAATTACAGCAACAATTAATCACAATATATTTTGAAAATATATGTTACTACTGGATATAGGTATTTTACTTCTGTCTAATTATTGTAATACTTTATGATAAATGTTACATGCCTCAATACAATGATGAACTGACTTAAGTTTATAACCCTCTTACTTATATAATGTAAAATGAATGGCATCATGTAGTGTCAGCATGAGATGCTCAACCGGCCACATAATTCTAATTCTAAATTAGAATCTGCACAATACTGTGTATGCACATACAGGTACTAGTTTGCAGAAGGAAACAAACTTTTGAAGATATAGTCACTGAACCGAAGTTTATTAGCAGTTTTTTTGCTGACTGGCTTAGTGATTGCAATGTCATCTAAATAGACTGATCCGATTAAAGAAGGATGTCCTTTTTCAGGAACGACACATTCCAACAAATGCTTTGGTATGTTGTCTGGTTTGTGTGACTAGACTAACTTCAATAAAAAAAAAGTACACAAATGTCTGAAGTTGAATACATTTACAGTATCTCACAGAATTGAGTAGACCTTGGACGAAACTTGGATATATTTTAGTGCAGTCAATGTGCAGCTTGAATAGCAGTATAGAGTTACTGTCCTCTGAAAATAACCCGACATACAGGCATTATAATATCAAAATAGATGGCAACAAAAGTGAGTACACCCTAAGTGATAACAGCTGTATGTCATTGCAAAGCCACATGTCCTATTCATCATGTTCATGTATATTTTGTCTGCTTGACAGGACCATACAAATGTGTGTATCTGTTATTAGAGAAGTTACAATTTGGTGCTTTGAGTAAAATTCTCTCTTACTAACTGAACACTGGATGTTTAACATGGCACCTAATGGCAACTCTCTGAGGATTTGAGAATTAGAATTGTTGCTCTCCACAAAGATGGCCTAGGCTTTAAGAAGATCAATAACACACTTAAACTGAGATACAGTATAGTGGCCAGGGTCATACAGAGTTTTTCCAAGACGGGTTCCACTCTGAACAGGCCTCGCAAGAGTCCATCAAAGAAATTGAGTCCTCGTGCTATGCATCAGGTGCAGAAAAAAACAGATTTTTTCTGCTTTAGAGGTTGCAGAGGCGGATGAAGCATGGCCATCATTCCAGAAGGAAGCATCTTCAGAACCTAGCTCATAAGAAAGCCCGCAAACATTCTGAAGCAGAACATGATGCCGAACGGCAGTTTTCCAACATAACTGACTCCAAACACACTGACTAGATGCTGAAGGTGATGGCTCTATGTTGAGTTATTTTTAGAGGACAGTAAACCTATACTGCTATGTAAACTGCACATTGACCGCTCCTATTTATAAATATATCCAATTTTGATTCTATAGTATTGTTCATTTAAAAGATATAATAAAATAATTTAATTTTTCAATTTAGTGAGACACCCTTATCCAGAGCGACTGGTCAGTTAGGGGCCTTGCTCAAGGACCCAGCAGTGGAATTTTGGTGGTGCTAGGATTTTAACTCATGACCCTCTGATCCAGAGTTCAATGCCTCAACCACTGAGCTAGCACCTCCCCAAAGGTCCACAGCAAAAATATATGGAAACTTGTATGTCCTGACCATAGCTTTAACAATCATAGCCTTTCTTAATTCTCTATTTGTAGAATCAACAAATAAATTAACAAATACTTACTACAAATAATGTGAATGGAATCATTATTCCCATTAGCAGCTGATAGGATATAGTATCTTCTTTGTACGGGTACTTGATGGTGTCATCACTGCAAAAAAATCCTCTTTTGAACGGGTTGTGCTGCAAGTTTAATATTGCGAATGGAAGTCCAGCTAAAATAAATATCATTAAATTAATTTATTTGATCAGACACCACAGCTGGAACATAATATAAATGACAACAGTCTAAGAGAAATAGCTGTCACGTGACACTTGTTTTTCGCTTCAATGAATCACCATTGTTGGCCGTGATTGCAGCACCTTTTTCATGTGATTGTTAAGACAACACTGCAGCTAAGCCAAGTGTGACTGAATCTTGATGGCTACAATTCGTTGTTTGTTTTAATATGACAGAAGCTTTTGACTGGTTAGAATAAAAAACCATAATACCTCTTCTCTAAACAGTTTTATCCAACACAAATTGTTTGACATTACAAACAAAATATCAGCACAATGACAACCTCATTGAAATAGCCAGGCTAAGTCAAATTTGCTGAACCTAAAAATCATTATGAAATTGTAAAAACAAAAAATAAATTATTCACACAAACACATGCACAAAAGGTCTAACAAACGTAGGCTTTCAAAGCTTCACACCTACATCATATATGTGTGTCTTAATGAAGGTGCACTTTTTAAATGTAAAAAAAAAAAAAAAAATTATATTTCTCATTTTATGCTAGGAATGGAAACCTGAAAACAGGGGAAAAACTGCAAGCATATAATCTGAATCATGGTTTTATTTATATGAAAGAATCCATCAATAAATGATTTGATAAATAAAAAGGAAAGAAATCTATGCATTTCTGTTGGCATGTTCCTGGGCAACAAAACACCAAATATATTAACTTACAGCTAGAAAGTATTTAAAGTGGTCAAAGTGGCCTAGACATCTAAAATCTTTTAAAGCCATACAGAAAAAAAAAATCTGTTTTGCAGAATTCTGTTTCATCAAGAATACAATACGCTGACATTGATTTACAGGATAGCAACTGATGAGCAGTAAAAGCTCTGATGCACATTACTGAATACAGCAGGGGAATACAGGAATATTCTATAATATGATGTTCATGGGCTGTGGTAAGACTTTCCTGCTGAAAATAATATGACTGATTTGCAATTTATTGATTTGTTTACGCTAGAGAGATGATGACAACCAGCTAGCATATACTTACATACAGTGTGTGTGTTATTTTCATACTTTGAACTCAGGTATTTCCCCACTGAAATGTGCATTTTATCTACTGATCTTCTGTAAAATGAAAGTATTAAGTTTGCGAGAAGAAAGTATTCCCCACACTGGATCTCTTTTCACAGCAGAGACAGTGTAAAATAAAATTAAATTTTAATATTTAATAATAATGATTTTTAGGTCAATCATAGCATGTACAGGTTTTACTGTTTTATAGCTGGAAAATCTCAAGTATATGAAGTACTGTAGACTATAGATTGTGTCTTATTATATTGCCACCATGAACCAAGTCCAGAGTCAAACAACACACTGTGATTATTACTGAGTAATCCATTCCCCTTCCCTTCAAATGGATCGTATATCATAGATATCATTGCTTACATGGCTTGTTGTAGTTTTTGTGTTGTCTAAATAAGCACAGTTACAGGGTGGCAGCTCGGTGAATCCCGAATACTGACCAAAGCTAAAAGGCAGCGCTTGTTTCAAGAATTTTTGTATTTTTTTTTACAGGAACCTCTTTAATGTGACATTCATGACATACACAATCATTTTTTACAATACTGTAACGATCACCGAAGATTTATCTCCTTAGACTCATGCAGATGTGAACCTCATCCTAGATCTAATTTCCTGAAATCATCAAGGTCTTTGTAATAATGAAAAGCTAATTTTCTATTATGTGATTGAAACCGAATTTGTCATAACGTAGGAGTAAGCCATCTCCTCATACTGGTCATGATGGTATCTAAGAGATACACTTCATTTAAAACTTAGAATAAGGTTTTAGAAACGTTTTATTTGTTTTTTTGGGTAGTAGCTAGCTGTTTCTACTATGCAGTTGTTATGCAGTTGTTATGCACAGGAGTTATAAACAAAGGCCTTGTGCTATAGTTCATCCCATTAATGAACAGGAGTGCTTCAGTGTTACATTCCAGTGTCTCACTGCACACTCTGACTGACACACACACACACACACACACACACACACACACACACATACATACATACATACATATATATATATATATTAGTGCTTTATTAACTAGTATTGTCAGTCATTTTATTAGCCATTTGCTCTCAAAATATTTTCATCCTATTAATCGACCATTGTATAAAATAAAAACTGTTTAATTTGCATAAAATCTTCAGAATATAAACTTTCTCTATTCACGGGGAAAAACAACAATCCAACTTCCCCCTTTTTCCTCGTCGACAGAAAGCCTTACATTCTCTCTAGTCATATGCGCACGTCCCGAATGTTGACATTGTACCTACAGCACGTCCTCTAGCTTTATTTATCATTATCAGATGTGCATAGTATGTTATAGAGCCTAAGAATCTGTATTTTGCCAGTGGAAAAGAAAATATTCGGTGCTCAGATGAGACTGAGGCTGAGCTACTGGAACGAGGCTTTATACACTTACCAAGGACAACGCAGATGACGTCCAGGAAAATGAAGAAATAGCCTTCTGTCTCGAACATATTTCCTTCCACTCACCTTTCCTGCTCTAAAACTCTAATCTGGTTCACCTTAACAAGTTTGATGTTTTGCAGCAACTTCCGCACTTCGAAGGCCGCAAAACACATCAGCCAAAGTCAAATCAATGTTTTGTTACTAACTAGAAGTAACTAAAAAAAACAGTGTCGTATTTCAACATTATGATTCAGAGACAAAATCATCACGCGCTCAACAGCCTGTAATAAGTAGAGTCTAGTGGTAGGAAATGGTCCGATGTTACCGCTATCTGATTTGTCCTCAACGCGCGACTTGGAGTGTGCACTCGCATACTACTCTACTAACTAGTTTGTGTAGTGTTTAGCACATGAACTGCTGTAGGCTTGACTACTGAGTATGCTAGTAGTCTGATCCAGCAATCTCTCTGGCTCCGCCCACTTTCCAAAGGAAAAACCTGATTTCTGTATTAACCCATTCAAGTCCTGTGTGCAACGTCTACACTCACATTCCAATGGACCAAGGATAGGGGGAAAAAACGATCAAAAATGTAAATTTAATCTATATAATTTGCTAATAACTGAAAGTATTTATTGTTATTTACTCATTTACTATTTATACAATTATTTATCTGCGTAAATGTAAATAATTGTGATATTATTATCATATTATTGTGTAAGGATTTCTTTGTTATGATTATTTTAAAATTATTATTATTATTATATCTTATTAAGCGATATTATAAATGGATAGTATTCAAATCAAATATAATAATTTCCATGGTTGAACTGGCTCTGTTGTAAGTAGTGTATTATAGTAGTAGTAGTATAATATAAGAGGAGTCATACATACATACATACATACATACATAGAAACATACATATTTCAGTATCAGGCAGTCTTGGTTGTCAGACTTTCAGATTCATTTTGACTCAATGGAAAATGTGCCAAGGAACTTGATTAAAAGGAAACCGTAACAACAAATTAAAAAATAAGAAAATGGTTATATTTAAACGAAACACTAGGCGAGAATTAAAAACAGATCAGGACTGTTGTGTGTGTCTAACACATTATGGTGTTCATTTTAACACTGGATCAGTTATCTAAATGCACTCAGTAATGAGCTTGTACAGGAAACAGGTCCACCCAAATACAGGATGTGGGGACATAAACAGGAAGTTCGATACCGTGTCAAAATAAAAGTGAATAGCACTGAATAAGCAACAGCAACCATGCAGAGACTGTTGACACGTAGAGAGGTGGGATTTGTGTCACATAGGCATAAGATTACATGGTACAGTTTCAATAAGGCTTTATTTAAAGATGCCCGAGTGTCATCTTAAAAATGCAATAATTATTTATTATATGCAAGGGCTGTCTAGCTCTGTTTCTGCTTTGACTACATTTTAATAGCGGTTCTATAAATATATATAAATTAGGCTCTGAGATTCTGCAAGAGTGAAAGGGAAAGTGTATAGGACTGTGGTAAGACCTGCGATGTTGTATGGCTTAGAGACAGTGGCATTGAGTAAAAGACAAGAGGAGCTGGAGGTAGCAGAGCTGAAGAAGTTGAGGTTTTCGTTGGGAGTGACAAGGATGGACAGGATTAGAAACGAGTTTATTAAAGGAACAGTGCATGTAGGACGTTTTGGAGACAAAGCGAGAGAGGCGAGATTGAGATGGTTTGGACATGTTCAGAGGAGGGACATGGGGTATATCGGTAGAGGAATGCTGAGGATGGAGCCCCCAGGAAGGAGGATAAGAGGAAGACTAAGGAGGAGGTTTATGGATGTGGTGAAGGAAGACATGCAGGTAGTTGGGTTGAAAGAGGCAGATGTAGAGGACAGTGGGGTATGGAGAAGGATGATCCGCTGTGGCGACCCCTAATGGGAGAAGCTGAAAGATGAAAAAGAAGAAGAAGGCTCTGAGATTAGGCAAATAAAACAGTGATGTTCCTAGGAAAAAGAAGAACTATAAGAAACTATTAAACTGTATGCACTATTAAGCAATTACATTTATTTTACTAATTATATTAAAGTTTTAATGAATGCATTCCTTCATGAACACATTCCTTATCACATTCTATTTTCTGCTGGAAAGGATGTGCTGCAAGTGAGAGCAATAAAGGATAGAGATGGAAATGTGTTAACTAGTGAGGAGAGTGTGTTGAAGAGGTAGAGGGAGTATTTTGAGCAGCTGATGAACAAGGAAAAAGAGAGAGATCAAGGATCGGCTCTGAGCCCTTTCCTGTTTGCAGTGGTGATGGACAGGTTAACGGACGAGGTCAGACAGGAGTCCCCATAGACTATGTAGTGAATTTAGCTTGCAAAAAAAGGAAATATTTATGAGTAATTATAACGGGTTATAAATACTCATAAATATTTAAATTAAGTTGTTGAATTAACGGTAATAAAATTAACGTTATAATTGTTTGATCTGTTCGTCCGCCGAACAAACAGTATAATCTTTTATTAATTCTATAAAAGGGGTATCTCCCTGGCCAAGAAAGACGCAACCTCCCTTTACTTTATACCGTACAAATAATAGAGCATGTACATAAGATCAAAATATTGCAGGGACTTTGAAATGTGAGCGGCACCCTATGACAATCACTTATGAAAAATATGGCGTTTAATGAATGAGACAAACACAACATAGAACCAACTACACAAACATACAAAAAAATATATAAATAACAGTAAATACAAAACAAATAAAAAAGAAAAGAAAGAAAAAAAAAATAAGAATAGGTAAAAGGAGGAAGAGAAGGAAAAGGAATAGAGAAAGAAAGAAAGAAAAGGATTGGCAAGCTTAACTTCAAAATAACCACAACCTAAACAAAAATCATCAAGAAATTCAAATTCACCTTAAAATTAAGGGGCTCAAGCTTAATCACGCATTTAAACTGGTTGGTAAATGGTTACTTGCATTAGCTTTGTTGCACAAGAGTCTGGATGCAATAGTCAAAGGAAATTCTTGAAGAGTCCATTAGGAGGAGGTTAGAAGTTCCTCCAGGTTCTCCTGAAGATCAGTGTGGGAGAAGTTATTGAAGGTAAAGCTTGCGGGAAGATCTGCCTCAAAGGGTTTGAGTCCCATCTCAGAGAAGATATTCTGAGCCACGATTGGTGGGGTTCAGGACATTTTAAAGGTCCCCGAGCCACACCCATCTTTGGTGGAAAGGCATGAACTTTGCATGAACTTTGAACATGAACTTGAACTTCCTTTGTTCGTATGTTTGTGGGGGATTACCGGTTTATACTTGCTTTGGAGAACTGATAAAGTTTTATTTCATGATCATGTAAAATGCACCCTTGTTTGGAAAATAAAGAACAGATCATTTTGAGATCATTTCGAAAATAAGCATGAAAAGAAAAGACAGCATTAAAGCAGAGGTACATGAATATACCAGGACATAAACCTTTAAGGTATAACTTGTGTAAATACAATGTTATATTCTGGCATATAAAATGCACCCTTGTTTGGAAAATAAAGAACAGATCATTTTTAAATCGTTTTGATATTGAGCATGAAAAGAAAAGACAGCATTAAAGCAAAGATACATTGATTAACCTTTAGTAGTGTAACTATTGTTGAGACAGAGTTAAACACTAGGATTATTTAAAGGAGAAAATACATACAAGATATGTATATGTCATGAAATTTGGAACACTTTATTTATTATTAATAAAAAAAAAAAGAATGCTCCCTTGTGGTGTGGTGTGTGTGTGTGTGTGTGTGTGTGTGTGTGTGTGTGTGTGTGTGTGTGTGGCTGAGTTTCGAGAGTGGATCGTTTTATGGTTTAAGGGTCCCTGTGTAGTCAACCAGTGAAGTCAAGGGGGGTTATCTGGCTTTGTGTCTTCCATGGTGGTGTGTGTGTGTGTACACTGTGTACTGGGTCAGGTATAGAGACTGGCTTGCGTTATCATTTGAATGCTGCTTTGAAGTCAGCTAGAGGGGTCAGGGATTACCCTGTTTGTTTACCCAATAGAGGTGTAAACTGTCCTTTGCGTCAACTGCAAATGTTAAAGGTTAAAAGGAATACCTGGGACATGCAATCTAAAAGACACTAGCCAGACCCTACAACTATGATGTTTGCGAATGATATTGGTATTTGTGGTGAGAGTAGGGAGCAGGTTGAGAAGAGCCTGGAGAGGTGGCGGTACATGCTGGAGAGGTGGAGGTACATGCTGGAGAGAAGGGGAATGAAAGTCAAAAGGACTAAGACAGAGTACATGTGTGTGAATGAGAGGGAGGGCAGTGGAGTGGTGCAGTTGCAGGGAAAATAGGTGGATAGGTGGAGGAGTTCAGGTACCTGGGCCCAACAGTGCAAAGTAATGGAGAGTGTGTTAGAGAAGTGAAGAAAAAAGTGCAGGCAGGGTGGAGTGGGTGGAGAAGAGTGGAAGGATTTTTAAAAAAGAAAGCAAATGCGTGTCATTATGGATTTGTGTCTGGGATACCTGAACTAGTTACATACATTTTCTTAAGCTTTATACAAATAAATAACAAACAAGACTAATTAAAGTGTTTATAGCATTATACAGTGGAACCCGGTTATGTCGATGTCCTAGGGGGTCGGCAAAAAGCATCGAAGTAACCGATGATCGAGATAAACGAAAATCAAAATGGCGGCAGTATATTAACGTGCTTGAAATTTCTTTATGTACATGATGTGCGTTAATAAATGAGAATGTGCATGCACGTGTTTTTGAAGGGGTTTTTTACACAACAGCGTTGCCGCGATTTGTTTGATGAAGTCATTCTATAAAAATACATACAGTACATGTTTATCTGTCAGGAATCCCCCTGCCACGCCCCCTTCGGCGCCCCCCTCCAGCGTGTCAGGTGCTTTCTCGGCCGCTTTCTCTGAAGCTCCCGCGGCTTCAATCGCGCACATATGGTGCTCGTTTATCATCATCACCAGCTCCTATTTAAACTTCCACACTCTCACTGTCCGTTATTGTTGGTATATGTTGGTTCACGGCGGTCAATGTTATCGCTCATGCGTATCCCGGTCCGTGCCTTCCCACCGGCACTCTCTCAACGGCTGCTCTTTTCTTCCCAAAGCGCACCGCGGATTCCCCCCCGATCCTGCCGGTGTTCATTCTATGCTTTTGCTCATCCCACGTTCCGCGCCGCCAAGCGCGGCTTTCGCCTCCTGTTCATCGCATAACATTTAACAACAAAAGACATGTTAGTATGTGCACTAACTAACAGCAGAGATTCACCAGTATACAATACAACACCTGTAGCAGCTGTAAGCTTTGATTTTTCCGCCACTTCCGCGAGTTCTTCTGCGGCTGCACCGAGATAACCGACGTTAAATGGCAAATTTTTCCCCCCTTGTGCTCGAGATATCAGGGTTCGGCGACATAAAAAAAAGACATAACCGATAAAAAATGCTTAGACAAAGCGAGAATTTGGCGGTTCCACTTCAAAAACGTCGACGTAATAGGGTTGTTGAGATAACCGAGGGCGAGATAACCGGGTTCCACTGTAGTATTATGTGCATGAATGTTTAATGTCTTCCTCTCTATTAGGGGGTTTCTGTTCGATTGTATTTGTGTAAAAAATGTTCAATTTGTTGTTGAAAATACAGTTGTCCTAACTGACTATGAGAGGCTTCATTCATGGCTCTAGTCTGTATGCACTCATTAAATGATTCTGTGGATAGATTTTCTGCACACACTATCTGATGCCACATATAGAAGAGATCTCGTGAAGGTGCACGCACTACCATTAGATTGCTGTGCAGGTATTTTCTGTACAAGTACAAATCCTCTTTCCCCAAAGATTTGATGTTTACTTCAAAACCTCCTGTGGATAGGAAGAAATGGTGTGAAGGAGGATATTAGAATGTGTTATAATATATTCTTTCACACGTGATATTAAAGACAATTCTTTTGATTTCACGAACAGTTTAAAATGCAACCAAAATTTTGTGCAAATTACAATTTGTATGATCTTACTTTCTTTTTTTAATAATGCCAATGACAAATGGGTCATGATTATGTGTTCCAGAGTAATTAACAAATTACAATGGCACTTGTACCTGGTTGATGCCTGGGACATTTCATAACGATTCTAAAACAATATTTGTAAAAAAAAAAAAAAAATTGTTTTTAAACATTTAGAAATTTTGTGTAAAATATGATTACCTATGTTGGTAAAATCAGACAAGTACTGACATGTTATTCCAAAGCCAAAATCTCTCCAGAATCCAGTGCTTTTATTGATTACCTGTTGAAAAAACAATAGTGCACAAAACAGATGCAGAAGTAATACAATTCTACACTCTATACTACATTTGTAAAGAAAATACATTTGTATGAGGAAAGAAAAATTCTATTTAGGTGTGGTTTTCTGAATAAATGATAACCACCAGTGAATAAAAACCAACTAGACACTTTCTAGCGAGTGTGCACATGTTCACAAACAGGCTTATAGCAAAGTAATTGCAATAATTTCCATTTCTATACATTATTTTTCCATGCATTGTTCTCACCGAGGCCTTGGTAGATTGGTGCTGATAAAACATTACCCACATCCAGATAATAATAGAAATACAATCAATGACTGGCAAAACAGTGTTGATTATACAAACCAAGCAAAGTTGTACAGAGGGTAATTCATTTTTTTTATGTTATTTACACACATAGAAAATGATATAAACTTTGTACAACTTGAAAAAGCAACAGGGTGTAGTTCAATACAAGGTCCACCTAATCATCCGGTTAGTAACAAATATAAGGCAAGCTTATTGCCATTTCACAGGGCTTCCCAACTGTTTTTGGAGAAACATTGGCTAGCAAAATGGTACTTTGACTTATTTATTTGCATATAAGCATTTGCATATTTGAACTTTAATGTCAGTTTAGAGTCATGTACTCTATTTATTCTAAACTCTATATATCTTTATTTTTAAGAAAGCTGTCTTTAATAAATTGCATTTTTATGATAATGTTTTTTTGCTTAAATTTGAATTCTTATGTAACTAGAATTTCTATACTATAGCATCTTTGGCTTTCTGACAAATAATTAGCACAACCCTAGTTATGCAAGTACCGTAGCATAATCTAAAGGTCGGGGATGACGAACAACTTCAACCCAAGTAATGTGTGTCTGTTCACTGTCTTTGCATAAAGTGCATCATACATCACTTTGTTACACTGTTAGAAGGTATGTGTGTGCACAGTGATGTATCCAGGTAATTTATCTTGCTCCTGGTGGTAAGGAGTATCAGTTATTCAGATTTAGGATCCAAGGCAGATTCCGCGACGGTACCAGGAGCACGAAGAGCCGCGCCAGAAATGCAAGCGTGCAGAGTGCAAGGAGAGCCGATTCTGAGCCGATTCAGTGAGCTGAAGCGCGCAAGGATGCCGAGCTGGAAGTCGGAGCGTGTTAAGCGCGAACAGAGCCAAGCCGTGAACCGGAGCGTGTTGAATGCGAGCAGAGCCGAGCCAGGAACCAGAACGCGTTGAGCGCAAGCAGAGCCGAGCGCATTAAACGCAAGCAGAGCCATTCCTCCAAGGCCAGTTTGACAGCAAGGAGCTCCCTTTTGCCCACCAGGTAGTTACGTTCCGAGGAGCTAAGGCACCAGAAGAAAAAGGTGGTGAAGGGGCGCCGCCACCGAACTATAACCCTTGACGAAGCGGCGATAGAAATTGGCCATCTGGATGTGAAGAGGGGCTTGTGGGTGCTCCCTCCATCACCCCATGGGGGTCTGATTCCGGGAAGCAGCTTAAAGGTACAGTCAAAGTGTTGGTGGGGCGCAAAGTCATGATAGGTTTCAGGAACCGATGCTTAATCAGAGTGCTTGGGAGTGACAACCGGCAGCGGTTCGGGTGGGGGGAAGGCGAGGCAGTGGCCAAAGCAATGCACACCCGTGGGTTTTGTTTCTGCAGCCAAGGGAACCCGAGCATGATGGGGGCTTGGGGCAAGGAGATGACCAGGAAGGAAAGCGACTCCTGATGTTGTTCCCCCACTGACATAAGTAGAGGCTTTGTGCGGTGAGTGGCCTGGTCTAAAAGGCTGCCGTCCAGGGCTCTGATTAGCAGAGCTTCAGGTAGGGATTCCTTGGGGAATTGTAGTTGCTTGGCAAGCTTGAGGCTGATGAACTCGGCGTCTGCCCCCGAGTCGACGAAGGCAGCCAATTCCATGCTTCCAGGGCCTGAAGGTGGACCAAGATGGTGGGTTTGGAGGGAGCGGGGGAAGAGGGGCTTGTGGGTGCTCCCATCCATGGGATGCGGACATGTGCCTTTTACCTCCGCTGTAGAGGCATAGACCCAGCGACCAACGTCTCTCCTTCTCAGTGGGGGTCAGGCGGAGAGAGTGGGTGCTGGGACCCAAAGCATGAGGTGGGGAACTGCATGTAGGGGAAGGACAGTAAGGATCGAGAGCCTGAGCGGGGTAACGACGCTTCCGGTGGCGCTCTCTTATGCGCCGATCGATGCATGTAGCCAAGGAGAGATCAGAGAATCCAGATCACGAGCGTCGACTTCGTCCTTAACAGCAGAGAAGAGGCCCTGGAGTAAAGTATCATAAAGTGCCGTGTGAGCCCATCCGCTGTCAATGGCCTGGGTCTGTAAGTCAGCCGCGAACTCACAGAGCAATGCCCCTGTGTGGCCGAGATCAGGAAGTGGGCGGCATCTTTGCGTCGCGTAGATGAGCCGAAAACCTTTCGGAGTTTGGCCGTGTGAAAGGCCGGCATTTGGAGTTTAAAGGCATGTGTGCTGACTTAATTTACCCCTGAGCATTTGGCTCACTTTGCCCCATAGTAACAGTTTTTGAAAAATCTAGCTAGCTTATCGTTTTAGGCTAATATTTAGCTAAATGATTTGCATGGATTTGAGCATTTTGCATGGACCCCTGAGCATTTGCCTTTCGGAGTTCAGCAGAAAAGGCCGTGCGGCGAATGAGGTGCAGTTAGCCGAATGGCTTTCCCACTGCACGGTGGCCCACCTTAGGGCTCGACCTGACAGGAGGGAAATGACGTAGGCCACCTTGGAGCGCTCCACACCGAATTGAGAATCATACTGAAAATCAAATCGCACTGCATGATAAAAAGCTGCAGGAGTCTGGGTTGCCCGAAAATTATTGGCCAGATTGTTCTGTCAGCTATTCGGGTTTTGGATCTAAGGTGGATGCCGTGACGGTGCTGGGAGTGGGAAGAGCCACGCTAGAAATGGGAGCATGCAGAGCACGAGGAGAGACGATTCTGAGCCGATTCAATGAACCGGAGCGCATTGAACACGCACAGAGCCGAGCCAGGAACCGGAGCGCGTTGAGTGCATGCAGAGCCGAGCCAGGAACCAGAGCATGTTGAATGCGAGCCGAGCCGAGCTGGCTACCGGCGCGCATTGAGCGCGAGTAGAGCCGAGCCGAGAACCGGAGCGCGAGCAAAGCAGAGCCGAGATCCGTAATGCTGAGGGGAGAGTCAGGAAAACAGGTGCGGTCGGGAAGCCGTTGAACAGAATAGATAGACAGAAACAGGTCGGTGACAGAGAGTTAAATTAAACTGGGAAAAACGCCGGAGTGTTATCAGGGCAAGCCTTGAGGACAATCTGGCACTGATTGGAGGTTTCTGGCCTCCTTATACGTGTTTGAAAGATGGACGCCATTTCTAAGTAGCAGGTTGCAAGGAAGCGGTTCCTCTGTAAAGGAGGCGGCAATGCCGTAAGTGCTCAAGCAGGCTGAAAAGGAGGTGTTATTTTTATGTTTTTGCTTACCTGCTGTTTATCAAACGTTGGTATATGGTCTCCATAAATTACATCTGGGTTGTACAAGCTAAATGGTATGGGGTAATAGACTCTTTTACCTAAAAGATCCAAAAAAAAAACATTACCGCTACCACCAAACATATCAGTCATGACAGAATCAAAGTTACAGGATAGGGGAGAGTGCGGTAAGATGAGCTTAATGGGTAAGTTGAACCCCCTGTGTCTAGGCAACCAAATACTTGTATTGTCCTATGGCCATACATTTTGGACCTATCTATCATTTCTGCCAAAAGGAAAAGCACATGGGAGAAGTAAGCATCAATTTAATTTAAAAACTGTTTTTGGCTTGTCAAAGTAAAATTTTAGCATGTAAGCTGTAATAGCTGCTACATCAAAACAAGCATATCAAGGTCTAAAAATATTTATGATGCATGTTGATGAGTTACCAGTGTTCAAATCCATGCAAATCATTTAGCTAAATATTAGCCTGAAACGGTAAGCTAGCTAGATTTTTCAAAAACTGTTACTATGGGGCAAAGTGAGCCAAATGCTCAGGGGTAAATTAAGTCAGCACACATTCCTTTAAACTCCAAATTTGTTGAGCTGCTTTTAGCCTCCACCTCTGCTGAGCTGCCTTTAACTTCCACCTTTGCTGAGCTGCCTTTAACCTCCACCTTTGCTGAGCTGCCTTCAAACTCCATCAATGCTGAGATGCCTTCAACCTCCATCTTTGCTAAGCTGCATTAACCTTCAACAAGTGGGAAAGAGTTGGAGACCATGAAACTTGAATATGTGTCTCCTACTACAATCCTAGCCCTACCCAAAAGAACATCCAACGGTACAAACCTTGTGTGGGTCTTGTGTGAAGAGATTATTTTCCCATCCCATTTGATGAAATATTTGAGTATGATAGAAGTAAACCAGTCATCTCAGATTTGTCAGCTGGGGACTTTCTTAGAGCAAGATTTGATACTAAAATCAAGAGCTACCATTGCTTTGTCTTGGTTGAGAGCCTTGAGGGCAATGAAGTAAATGTTAAGTTCATAAAGAAAATCCTGGGGCGGACTGATAATCAGAATATCACTTTTACAATTAAGGAAAATGATGAGGGGATTTTTCCACAAAGTGATGTGCTGAAGAATCTACCTCAAACTCAAACATTTGGAGGAACTGCTAACAGGGAGCAACAATTTATATTTCACTGTAACCTTGATGAATGGAATGTTGAATAATCATTTACATTTGACTTCAATCTGTAGTTGTTGTTTGCTTACAGTGAAAAAGTGAAAAAGTACTGGTTTTGCCATTTAACATATGTCATGAAAATGTTAATTTAGGCAGCAGTTCTTTATTTAGTTTTAGACTTAGTCTCAAATGTTTATTATAAGTTAGTTATAAATTTTATGAAGCAAATTCCTTGTTTAGTCTGTTTTTGTGAAGGTTGACATTTACACATTGTTTTAGAAATGCAAAAAATTAAATATATAATTTTTTTTAACTTAATTTGTTTGGATTTATGTTTAAGTTAGCTTTAATAAAATAAATGCATCTAATTGTAATTATACAATAATGGATAAATAAATTAATTAATTCATAATGTAATTTTTATTGATAAGCTAAATTAGTTTTTAAAGTAGTTTTAGGTAAATTAACTTTAAAATTCTAAATGGATTCTATAAATGTTCAGTTAGAATGCTTACTAACCCTAACCCCCCAGACTGTGCAATTTAGATCAATTTACCCCTAATCTGGGGCAAATTGAGCCACAGGAACCCTTTTTTTTTTTTTTTAAATAAGAAGCCATCTCTTTAGAACACTTTGTCATACAGAATATGCTTTCTGACACTTTAAATTGATAGGAAACTTCCACAAATTTAGTTAGATGTTCCATTGTTCATTTTAGATCATTCATAGTACTTCTACCTTATTTTCCCTTATTGAGGATCGGATAAGTAAAAATGGCTCATCTTACCCTACTTTCACATACACATAAATACAGCAATGAAAAATATAAAAGACAAAAAAAAACAACAACAACAAAAAAAGTGCTCCTACCAGGTTGGGAGTTGATGCGGCACGAGTTTAGGAAATCAGAGGTAAAGCGAACATAGACATCACAGAAGAAGAGGAGGACATTGCTTTTCTTCCAGGCTCGAGCTCCTATGTTCAAAGCTCTTCCTCTGGAAAACTTCTCATTTAAGTGGATTAGAGTAAAGTTCCTTGATCTCATTCTCCTGTTTGACATATATAATTAAATATCCTAACCTCTTTATTTATTATTTACACACATTTATACATTTATATACACAGATCAAAAAGTCCCATGATACCTTGCAGCAATTTCTATAATTCTTCTTACTTCACTTATCTTCTCTTTTCCAAAGTTTACTACAGTAAGATGGATTTTTTCATCTTTAACGCAAATCTCCCTGTAAGGAATGGAAAGAATGGAAATTATCCAGTCAAGGCAAAAAGAAAGTACACCCTCTTTGCATTCTATGATTTTTATGAATCAGGACATCATAAATATTTATCATAAACAAATACAACCTCAGATAAACAGCACCACATAATATTTTACAAAACGTAATTACAGTGGAACCCCAGTGTACGTGTGCCTTGTAGTAAGAGAATATCGGTGTACAAGTGGTTCTATTAGTAAAAATCTTTAAAGGAGTAATGGGAAGACGAGCATTTCTATTGACACGTTTGGTTCCAGTCACACATTCTGCTTTTCACATGTCACCTCCTTCCCCACACTTCATGCTCTGTCGCTTCCTACACTTTGTTCTGAGTACATTCTCAGCGTTCTCTTGTGTGCATATTGTGCTTTATGTCTGTTTTTTTCATTTTATTTTTTTTTTACTATAAATTTAGCATCATGGGTGCCAATAAGTGTTGTAAAAAGAATAACCATTAAAATACAGAAACAAATTGTAGAAAAGCATGAACCTGGTGTACACATATGAGATCTTTGTCTGCACTATAACATGTCTAGTTCAATAGTAAGTACAATCATAAAGAACAAAAAGTTAATTTCTTTATGATTAAATGTATTACTTTTTTTGTTTATACTTTGTTACAAGTATATTTGTGTGTTAAATTAGGCATAACATTATTTTTTTGAAATAAGCAATCACCTGAGGTCTGGGAACGGATATAAATGCTTTTACATTAATTCTTATAGAAAAAATTAACATGTGTATATGAGCATATGGGAACACGAGCAGTGGGTACACCGAGGTTCCACTGTATTTATTTAAAAAAAAATAAAGCCAAAATGGGTAAGCCATATGTAAAAAGCTAAGTATAGTAGCTTGTAGAACAACTTTTTAGGCTTTTTTTTTATTTGTTAACGTCACAAGGTAATTTAAGGTCCCACCATAGCATTTTAATAAGGTCTTCTGGACTGACTGGGCCATTGAATCACCTTGAATCTTTTCTTTTACAGCCATTCCGTAGAAGATTTGGTGGTGTAAATATAATCATTATCCTGTTGCATGACCCAACACCAGCCCATCTTTAGCTATCAGACAGACAGCCTCTCATTGAATGTCGGGAGTTCATTGTTGACTCAATGACTGTTGCCCAGATCATGTGGCTGCAAATCAAGCCCAAATCATCACTCCATCGCACAGTGTTGACAGTTGGTATGAGGTGTATGTGATGATATTCTGTGTTTGGTTTTTGTCAAATTTGGCTCTGTGCATTATTGCCAAACATCTTCACTTTGGTCTCATCACTTTGTTTAAATGCAAGCTACGCCATGCTGCTATCTTTTTTTGTAAAGAGAAAATTCTTTCACCTGGCAACCTTTCCAAACAAACCATAACCATTGTTTAGTCTTTTTCTAATTGTGCTGTCTTAAACTTTCACATTTAACATACTGTACTCTCTAAGATATAACATGTTTTTTTTACAATTTTACTAAGCATTGCTTTGACCTTGGGGTGAATGTCCTGGGACATCCACTCATGGGAAGATTGTACCTAGATTTTCTCACACAGCTTCTCCATTTTGGCTTTATTTTTGTAAAAATCATGTGTTGGTCATCTGAGGTTGTATTTACTTCATTTTAAGAATGTTCTACTATGTCCCAATAATTAGTTTTGTGTAGAATTTCAATTTAGCATAACAAAATGTATTGGGATCTGAATTGTACAGTTGAATCCTACCTAAAATTGTTCATAAACTGTTGAAATGTATCAACCCTTGTGTCCAATGGCACAATTATATTTATTAGCATCCTAGAGGTGTCGATTGCTTCTTCCTTCACATTTTGCAGAGGTGCAAATGGCCGAAAGAGCTCCAGCCTACTGAAGTCCTGAGAAATATTATCTCTAAATGTAAGATCATATAGAGATCCTTTATCTTGACCAGAATAAAAGATTCCTGGTGTAGTGCAACATGAAAAAAACAAAACAAAGTGAAAATAAACAGAGAAAGAAGCAGTCAATAATGTTACTTTCAGAAAAAGGTAAAGTGCAAAACAGATTTTTTTATTCTTCTGATTTGTGTAAAAGCACTGACTCATCGTAATTGTTGTTCTTTCATTTGCACTTTAAATTACCTTAAATTTACCTCACAAAAAGCTTTATAAGCTTGGAATATATTCTACTTTACTTGCAACCCTTATAAGATCAAAGCATCTGAAAAAATGAATTAAAGGTAGAAATTATAGTTAATCTCACCCTCAAAGAAATCCCGTGGAGAGTACATCTTACGATTTTGAGGGTCATCCTTATCTTTTGGACCATTAAGGATATGCAGAGCTGCTTCTAATGCCCCAGCTATATCCTGCCGAAGATTTTTCCGAACAGGATGCTTTGTGAGCCCGGTTTCAAGCTGATAGACGCTGTGAAGCGTAAAGCACTCAAACGGAACCACAGCATATTCGTTTGGTAAATTCAGACTCACATTACTTTTCATACGATGCATTTGCTGGTGAAGAAACATCTTCAGTTCCGAGTTACTTTTGTTTTTTTCCTCCAGCTCCTTTGGATGCATTATAGCAGCCTGCTGCACAGACTGTAGATGTCTTTTCTCTATGAGAACATTTTTTAAATGCATAATCTGCTTTCTTAGGCTTGCAGTATAGTGATGATATTGCTCCTCATGTTCTTGCAGTAATGCTTGATATTTTATATCATCCATGGTGTTTTTGAGTAAAATTTGTTGATTCTGATTTCTGTGAGTTCTGCAGTCTCGGTTATATAGGAATAGTGCAACACAAAAAGCAAAAATAATCAGAAGTTTTGTACGGGCCATCATGGCTACAAACCAACTCTTCAGCATAGCTGCGTTTTTTGTTTGTTTTTTAACCAGGCTATTTTATGTGTTAATAAAGCCTGGAGTAGGTGAAATACTTTTACTCATATAAGTGAGTTATTTCTCATTTTGCAAATTTCTTTCAATTTTAAGAGATTCTTTTGACTGGCTTTAAGCATCTTCATGTCTCTGTCCTTCTTCATGTTGATTTTGTCTTTCCACATCACCAAGAGTATTCATCCATAATAACCAAATCCATCTATATCAGTATCAAGGAAAAATAGAATAACAAAGTTTAACAGTTTACATGAAGCTATAATTAACTATGATTATTTATATGATTATTTTTCTTTACTGTGTATTCATAGATTATATGGATTACATATTTTCCTGCCATGTTCTAAAAAAATACCATTTTAATACTTTTAAGTGTACTTCATGCTTAAAAACTAAAACAGTAAATATTAGGTACTAGATAAATTTGAGCAATGAGTGATCTTAGGATGACTGACTATGAAGACTTCAGTATTCAGTACCAACATAACCAGCCCATTCATGTAAATCACATACTACACTGCTAATAAAGAAGCAGTTGTAAGAGCAACATGCACAATTATACATATTGGCCATCCACATATTTCTAGCTATGTTTAAAGACTTCACTTTCTGGAGTGGTTATGAGTAGTCAGTTTTTTCCTCAAAAAAATCTTTTTCATTTAAAAAATGTGATATATAACCACACATACTATAATAATAATTTTTTTTTAATCTATTATAAAACATAGCTGGACAATTATATAAGTGAGTCATAATTTTCATTCTCTGTGAAAATGGTTTAAATTACAATATATAAGGACTTAAAATGTATTACAAGCTAAAGATCCTTGGTGGTTTCTGTCTTTTTCCAACAGGAATAATAATTGTTCGATTTCAAAACCTTAAGGAACATTTAATACGAATCTTTAGGGCTTATAGGACATTCTTTACATTATCAATTTACATGTGCCATAAATATAACATCTAGATATTTTATGTATAGAATAAACTCAAAAATCCAACTAGAGGCATTTGCATCATGTACTTACTAATCATGTGATGTATGTTCTGCTGCTTTCTTGACTAGCATAATCTTCACTGCAAATCAGCAATTAATCCATGTAAACTTCTATTAACTTGACCAACTTGGTGCTTGTATTAAGGATACTTAACACGACTATGTATCTGCAAGTCAAAGTAAACCCTAATTTTGCTGTAAGATACCCTAAAGGCCTCAGTGTGCTACTGAGTGCCTGCTCTGTTCTGCCTTTTACACCAAACTCCTCCCCTGTAAAAACTATGAAAGCAGAGTTGTTCAGCACATGCATTACACCAAGGAATTTGACTTTCAACCATATACTCGGATTCTGATTTGAAAAAATGGGCCATGATTTAAAAAAGGGAAAGAAATTACTACAGAAATACAATCATTAAAACAGCCTTTTCTTATACTGCTTATAGCCCCAGCAAAGTGTATTAACAGACTTCACAAGTTCAAACTACTCAAATATGACTATGAACAAAAATAGGTAAATTATATTTGTTGAAAACACGTGTAATCATTTTTAGGCATAAAAACAAAGCTTAGTATTACATATAAACAATTTTGTACCAGTATTATCTGATAGTAATGGGGTATGACCAAAATGATCCCCTTACTAAAGTTTTGTTGTGCAAACTTACTGTCAAATACACATTGCTTCCATAAATAGTCTGTAGAAAAAATTGTATATCTTCAGCTTAGGTGTATGTAAACATTTTCTTCCAATTATTATGCCACTTTTTGCTCTCCAGATGTCTCCGTTTAGATTCCTTTAAGGTTTCTATGAAGAACACCAAAATTGCAGTGTTCAATTTAGATAAAATAATCACTTGCACGTTTAATAAAGAAAACAAATCAGTAGAAGATAGTGTGCTTTAATATTAATTTGATGTAATTTTTTATACTGTTTATCTTTGTTTTATGTATGTATGTATGTAGCCTGTTATGTTCTTGTTCTTAGTGTTCAGCATTTAATCAGGCATCAAGCATCTGCTATAATACATGAATGATGAATAGTTTATAGGTATTCAGTATTAATGATACTGAAGTAAATAAGCAGGAGTAAATAATACAGCATCTAGTTTTTAATATTTGCGGTTGCAATTAAAGATTTAATGGAGATGACCTTGACATGCAAGCACAAAATGTCAATAAGCCATATAATTGTGTACACACTGGATTGTACATTTCTGCATATAAGCAAAATATATTAGCAGCGGAATAACAATGTTCATTTGGCAAAAAATTCCCTTATTTGCTTAATGTTTACACCAATACAAATAATATTACTTTGTTCGCTAGAGGGTGTGTGTATTTAAGGCTGCACTTATATTTGCAAACATTTTAATTTTGCTTTACCTGCATACATTTCAATTAGGAATAAAAGTTTAAACTTTGTGCACCTATTTGAGCTTTATAAATATCCCATTCCAAAACTATTGACATTAATATGGAGTTTTAAGCATTACACCACTCTAGTTGACATTTGCAGACAATGATCTTAGGCTTGTGAGAAGCTAAAGTTGCAGTTCATGTGCTAAAGTTGCTTCCAGAAGCGATTTGGAGCCATGTAATTTAATTATTTTTGATAATTATTTTTTTATTTCATACATGTTATTTTATAACATTCAGAATAATAGATCACAATATAAATATACCACAAAGAGGCCCAGTTAATATTAAAGATTTTATTCCTTTAATAGAGAACAATTCAGTACTTAATGCCACAATATAATGTACAAGTGCAAAAAAGACTAAACGGAGCAACATCTATAAGCAAACAAAAAACTAACAAAATAAACAATTACCACCAGTCAAGTTTCAATTTGCTGCATACCCACAAGGAAGCAAGGAGGCACCAGTCAATATCACAAATAATTATTACAAAAACAACATGAGTTAAATGTCCATCTCCCAAAGGGCATTTGTTTTAGATAGCCGAAATATAAATGAACCGAAAAGCAGCCATATGCAACATATTTACAGAAACCGCATTAAAAAAAGTTGATGCATCATAGTGACAAATGTCAACTCAAACCATGTCATAAACATAGATATGGTAGTCATCATCAAACTTAATAAAGTAGACGGATGGCTTAGCCTGAACCTGATGAATAACTGTGCCGGTTCTCTGTGCGCCATTCTCATTCTCATAATCCACTTGCCTTCCAACAAGACTGTCAAAAGCTTCACCAGTCTCTTTCACTTTAGTGGAGTCTTCTGTAAAATAGGATTTAATTAAATGATTTTCTAATCCCTCAATTTTTGCAGGTTCAAAAGTAAAAGGACAAACATTGTAATAAATGTAAGAAATTTTTGTAATACTTTAACCCTCCTAAACTCTGTAAGCCATGACCAAAGGTTAGAATGCTTTGCCTGGCCTTCACTGCTTTATTTTACAAATGTATGTTTTTTTATTAGTAAAGCCATACTCAACATAGAGCACAAAGACAAAATATTCCTGTAAATGTTTTAAAGTTAAGATAGTGTTGTAAATTCCGTAAATCATCAGTACACCAAACCTAACTTTTGCTATGTTTCCACACGGACGGTTCTAATCGCCGGATATGTGCACCATGGCGGATTTTGGAAATTTTGGAAAACCTCCTTTTAAGATAAATTCTTTAAACTGGACATAGACCAAACAAACATGCGGTCCACCACTTAATATGGTCTTGAGGAAACTCAGATTTTAACTATGTTCCGCATGTACATACGAATACGTGTACCGCTACACCCCAAAAGTACACACAACATTGAAAAACTAACAGAGCCTGATACATTCTGCCATAAAGATGTAACCATTGAAATTTGAACCTTTGTTTAAGCACACTTCCACATGACTGCTTTAGAAGCAATTGCAATAGCAATGCATTAGGAAGTGGGGCAATTTTTTAGCTTCCTGACTTACTCAAAAATAAAAAGAAGCCATAACACATCCAGTGAGTTGCAAAAGATCGTAGGCAGCATGGTCCAGAGTGGAACCACCATATAACTCTAGAAACTAGCACCCCTGCAAGACCAGGTTCTTTGTGTACTCTTAACTGGACAACAGTTGAGAAACCAGACAAAGCTCCCAGTTGCATATATAAAAGAATTAAAAGATCAACCACATGATTCAACCACATAGACAATTACTTCAGTTAGAATGTTTTTAACAGATTGGGTATAGGCTGAGTGCTCTGCATAACAATGTCCTTAAAATGAAAGGTGTGTCACTAAATTTGCAACACATTCAGAAACCCCCTACACAGGGCTCGCATATACAACTGTAGCCCAGTATGGCAGTTGCGCTCACACCAGCCAACAATTGGGCAAAACAAAAGGACAGATGCACACCTTGTCTAAGAGCTTACATATCAGGCAAATGCTAATTGACCGCAGACCTGTTCTGTTGTTGCAGCAGTCCAGTGCCCAAGGATTGGCAAATTTACAAAAAGGTATAATCTCTCTATAGAAGAGAAAAAGTTGAAACGTATTCTCAGTTTGGTAAAGAAAAAAATATATATTGCCCAGGGGTACTTAAATGCTGGTAATAAGCACTGGTAGGAGAATCAGGAGAAATAAGGACTTTTTTTAATGACTTATCCTCATTGTAGTATATAAAACAGTAATTGATTCAATAGTATCAGGACACTCAGTGATAGTGATTTTCATCCTTGGTTAAAAACACCAGTATTTGGCCAGAATGAAAACACAGGATAAGGGGTAAAGTAAGGATGTTTATTGGAGGCATGTCATAAGGGATGATAGATTTAGTAAACAGGGCTGTTAAATCAGTAGGACTAGCAGGGTCATAATCAATGTCCTTACTGGAGCCAGGGGTTTTTGGAGAACCAGAAGGAAAACCCAGAAAAATCAGTCTGTGTGGATGCTTCCTCAACAGAAACAGCCAGTAGGATACAATATAGTAAGTGTACTGGGTGTAGACCAACACACACACACACACACACACACACACGCACACGCACACGCATGTAATCCAGCACATAGTTATAGTAATAAAAAAGTAGCAATGAATCACTAAGTGTTCCAAATATTAGAAGTAACAGAAGATTATTCAGTTAGTAATATAATAAATAAAATAAAGGAAAGCTTACCTATAGTGCTGAACATGTCAAGGACATAAATCCAGGCAAGCATTTTTGGATCAAGATAAGATCATTCAGACGCATCTTAATGAACTGATCTCAGGTTGAATGCTTTATTGAATGATAAACTCTATGCTGTTTCCTTTATCTACTGTGTCCGAGTATTCATTTATCATTATTTAAACAAGCTAACATTTAATTGAATCGAAGAATAACTATTCCCCCTTATTTGACCAATGACCATAAATGTTGTACCGTGTGAAAGCAAGGCCTTTTCTGCTGGCCTAAACACCATCAGAATCGCTGATTTGCATTTTAATATATATATTTTTTCCATGAATATGTATTAAATTACAGGTAGTCCCCGACTTACGATTGAGATGCGTTCGAATGACTCACTTGTAACTTGGAAATATCATAAGTCGAGACATGGCCTAGCCTACCCACTAGTCTTAAAAATTATGATCAGTATAGGGTAGTATACATAATTTAGCAATACAGAGCAATTTACACACCGTAATATATAAACGTTAAACTTTTGTGGCAGAGGGCATGTGGACAAGTGGACGCACTCTGTTTCAGTGTCCGGCAATGCCAAAAAAAAAAAGAGATAACCAAGTCTAAACATCGTAACTTGGGGACTACCTGTATTCCCAATAGTATATTCTCTTGCTTTTCTCTCAGTTGTGCTGCTTACAGGAGTGTCTTTTGTATTAAGAGTTTTAATCCCAACATATTTCAGCAATCATGTCTTACCAAGATTAAAGAAAACTGCTGTGAAGGCTACAGAATCAACAGTTTTGCGCTTCAAATACATGTTGCTTGAAGCTGTTTAACCGATCAATAACATTTCACATTCCAGCATTGAAAGATGCATTGAACGATTCGACATAGAAAGATTTGTCAGTATGCCTGACCTATCCTAGGATAGCCTGCTTCTCTTCGTCATTAGGGAACCAACAAAACCGGGATCAATGGCGGCCATCTTTGAACTGTTTAGACCATTCAAATGTCTTATTGCAGCTGAGTGTCTCATCAGCATACTGAGCTTGAAGCGTTCTGCAGATATATGCGGGTTTTACGCCTTCGTGCACGAACATTGTTGTCTGCCATCTTGATTAACTACTGAGTATAGTACCACCATGCTAGCATCCATTTTTATATTTGTAACATTAAAAGATTTGACATTAAATCACCTCGTATTAGCATAGACTTTATAGCTGTTTTTTTTTTTTTTTCATTCCGAAATGGCTGATAAAGTAGAAGACATTTATTTGGTCGAAAATTTACTTGCAAGGCCAATTTCAAGATATACTTACTGGAATTTTCATGAAAACTGGACATCATGAGGAAAGATTGGCCAGAACAGTTCATAACAGCTGTTAAGCTTTTTCATTAACCATTTGTACTTTTGCTTTTTTTCATAGAATTTGTACAAAACCACACAATTTGCCATTATTTAAAATCCCCTGGAAAACAGTAATGCACAGAAAAAAATGCACAAAAATGCATGGAAAACATATTCAGTAATAGTATTTATTCTCGGGGTTATGAGATTCCCGTCTGTAATGTAAAGCTCTGTTATAGTGCATATCTGTAGAATACTAATGGTTTCTATATCCGTTGCATCATAATGATGGCATTAAGAGGTGGAATGATCCAGGGAGGACACCTCGGCCTGCCACTAATGTGACCACAACACATCCACCAGGAGCAAAAAATGTAAGAAATAACTGAAAGGTTAAGCTCTGAGTTTTGTGATAAAACTAATAAGAATTAATTTTAGAAGACTGACAAATGTTTTAACGATTTAGTTATATTTCATAGTTTTTAAAGACATATGTTTCAAGTGAGTTAATGCCAGGTTCCCCCTTGAAACACAGTTTTTCCTTGCCACAGTCACCATGGCTGCTCATCAGGGATAAATACACATCGTTCACCTTAACTGTTAAATTCTGTAATGCTGCTTTGAGACAATGTCTGTTGTGAAAAGTGCTTTAGAAATTAACTTGACAAATTTTTACCTGCTTAACATGAATGTGCAACATGAATGTGCAACTATTTTTAAAAACAACATTGAATTTGTTGTTTCAAATTCAAAGTAAGCTTTGCTAAGTATATATATTACACCACAAATGACTCATTTACATGAGTGCCAACTTATTCACCTGTGTCTTGGAGTATCTGAAGGTCACCTTCTTTATAATCCTCAAGAAGTTGGTACATGTAAAGAACAGGGTCCTTCTCATAAGTAATGAAAAACCATGTGGGCATGATGGGAGCTCTGGCAAGCACCAACCCTTTCCAGCCATTCTTTGATCCATCTTCTGCCTGAAATTGGTGCTCCACAGTTTGACCCAACATTGTTTCTGCTAGGCGAGCATCACTTATTCGATATGGATCTAGAGTACAGAATAATATAATGTTTATACAAGTCACTAATCAAGGTTGTGACATTGTGTTTTACATTAGGCCTAGCCAATTTTAAAGATATTGTGGATATATTCACTGCTTTCAAAATGATGAACTCCACCATGGTTCATAGCAATTATAAGCTCCATCTCTTTTGTATGTTGTAGTGATATATCAATCAGACATTTCCCCATTTCAGGGGCAAAATTAGGCCTGAATTTCTATATGTACTTGTACCTACTACTACAAAACAATTTCATGATGACCTGAATGAATGAGCTTTCATGTTTCTTTCAAAATACGTACCAATTTTTCCAGGCATGATCTCAAGATCTTTAACCCTCTCATCTCTGAGAATCTCCAGACCATAAACACAGTCAAAGCCATCATACTTGATGAGGTAGAGGGAAGGGTTTACTAGAATTTGCTCTAGCACTGTCCCAGTCCAATGTGATGTTGGACTAAAACAATCCTCCTTCCACTTGTGCTTTACCCTGCAGCCAACAATGTTCTGTACAGGTGGATTTATTGACCTTCTTATCGCCACACGATGCTTGTGCTTATGCCTGTTTAAACAGAAAATAACAGGTCATTGCTATAGCCACTAGCATATCAATTCTAATGTGCCATTTAATATAATGTGTAACTTAACAAGTTACTTACTTGTGTGAACCTTTTCTCTTCATTGCTGTCCTACTCAAAGATACACGCTCTGCTGTAATTACATATTAAAAAGTACTGATGACAAATAAATGGTACATGTATGTACTACAGTCATGTGTGCACGTTAAATGTTAATCAGTCAAAAACAACGGCTAATGGAGGAGCAGAGGAATTTGAAAAGCCTTCAGCATCATTCAAATCGCATTCATGGGAGCATTTCCTTGCTGTAATTGTGCTTGTAATAAATGGATAGCAAATCATATGTCTCCTTCACTTCTGTTGCTAAGATGGAAAATGTATCAATTGGTGACTTAAAAACCGTAATGCGATAGGAATGCATACCAAAGGTATTAAACATTTTTTGTGAGATTGCTTCCATTTTAAATTCGAATGTAATAAAGCAAGCTTCATTACAAATTATATCATTAAAAAAAGTATTTGTGTTATTATTAAAGTTTTTTTTTGATTGCTTCTCAAGTTTGTGCAACATGTTATGTGTAATTTTATAGCAAATCCACCAGTGTCTTCTGAACATATTTAACAGAAGAAATTAGGCATAAGAAAAAACTTTTTTTTTTTTTTTGGTTAAATCTCAAACAATAGTCAATAAACAATTTCTATATATTGCAAATTTGCTTACAATAAAATATGGCCTTGGAATTCTGCAGAATCTTTTATTAACTAATCAATATATTCAACATTTACCTTTAAATAATTACAAATTAATAAATGATCAAAAATGATCTGAGACGTATTGCTCTATGTTCATTTTATATTGTTATACAACAGCAATACATATAATATCTATCTATCTATCTATACAGACAGACAGACAGACACACAGACAGACAGACAGACACACAGACAGACAGACACACAGACAGACAGACACACAGACACACAGACAGACACACATTTTTATCTTACCCTTCTTTATTATTAATCAGATCACACAAATCACTTACCTCTTCTGGAGTTTTTTGGACCCGACATTTTCCCAAACATTTCCTGGGGCTGAAGCTGAACTGTACAAAAAAAGTACAATTTAACCATTTCCTCACAGTATATACCCAATATAAAAAAGGATTTATTTATCCTTTTGCAACAACTTTCACAATCAGGGTTCACAAGGCTTGTGTAAATCAACATAATGTTATAGAGCCTGTTTAAAAAAAAATACTATTTGTATTAAGGAAAGTTTTTTATAACAAATGATAAATGAGAAAAATAAGAGAGAGAGAGAAGGTTGGATGGTGTGGAGTTGGTGAAGCAGGAAGTGGAATGGATTAGTAAGGAGGACGTGAGAGCAGCGATTAAGAGGATGAAGAGTGAAAAGTCGGTTGGACCAGATGTCATACCAGTAGAAGCATGGAGATGTTTAGGAGAGATGGCAGTGGAGTTTTTAACCAGATTGTTCAACAAGATTTTGGAAGGTGAGAGGATGCCTGAGGAATAAAGAAAGAGTGTGCTGGTACCGATCTTTAACAATAAGGGAGATGTGCAGACCTGCAGTAACTACAGGGGAATGTTAAATCAGTCACACCATAAAGTTATGGGAAAGAGTAGTGGAAGCCAGGCTGAGAGAAGAGGTGACCATCTCTGAGCAACAGTACGGTTTCATGCCAAGGAAAAGCACTACAGACGCATTATTTGCTTTGAGATTGTTGACAGAGAAGTATAGAGAAGTTCAGAAGGAATTGCATTGTGTATTTGTGGATTTAGAGAAAGCGTACAACAGGGTGTTGAGAGAGGAGTTGTGGTATGAGGACATCTGGTGTGGCAGAAGTATGTGAGGATGGTGCAGGACATGTATGAGGACAGTGTGACAGCAGTGAAGTGTGCAGTAGGAACGAGAGACTGGTTTAAGCTGGAGGTTGGACTGCATCAAGGATCGGCTGTGAGACCTTTCCTGTTTGGAGTGGTGATTGACAGGTTAACGGACGAGGTCAGACAGGAGTCTTCATAGACTATGACGTTTGCGGATGATATTGTGGTTTTGGTGAGAGTAGGGAGCATGTTAATAAAAGCCTGGAGAGGTAAAGGTACACGCTGGAGAAAAGAAGAAAGAATGTCATAAGGAGTAAGACAAAGTACATGTATGTGAATGAGAGGGAGAGCAGTGGAGTGGTGCGATTGCAGGGAGAAGAGGTGGAAAAGGTGGAGGAGTTCAGGTACCTGGGAGTAATGGTGCAAAGTAATGGAGAGTGTGTTAGATAAGTGAAGAAATGAGTGCAGGCAGGGTGGAGCGGGTGGAGAAAAGTGGCAGGAGTGATCTGTGATAGAAGAGTATCTGCAAGAGTGAAAGGGAAAGTTTATAGGACTGTGGTGAGACCTGCGATGTTGTATGGTTTAGAGACAGTGGCATTGAGTAAAAGACAGAAGGTGAAGCTGAAGGTAGCAGAGCTGAATATGTTAAGATTTTCATTGGTAGTGACTAGGATGGGCAGGATTAGAAATGAGTTTATTAGGGGGACAGCGCATGTAGGACGTTTTGGGGACAAAGTGAGAGAGGCTCGATTGAGATGGTTTGGACATGTTCAAAGGAGGGACATGGGGTATATCGGTAAAAGAATGCTGAGGGTGGAGCCACCAGGAAGGAGGAAAAGAGAGAGGCCAAGGAGTAGGTTAATGGAAGGGGTTGAGGGAACACATGCAGGTAGTTGGTGTGAAAGAGACAGATGTAGAGGACAGGGGGGTATGGAGACAACTGATCTGCTGTGGCGACCCCTAATGGGAGCAGCCAAAAGAATAAGAAAGATTTCTTAACAACAAAGGTTTTTGTGGTCATCCTAAGAACAAAGTAAATAGTCTAATTTACACAATGTTCACCAATTGCACATCAGTGTGTAACATTTGCTTTATTAGATTTACAATGAAGTGAAGATAAACACTGTCAATTGTGCTCAAAACACAGACATAGAACCACACTGCAAAACAGACAACAGAGGGTTTTTTTTTTTCTTTACACTGAAATCCAGATAAATGAAAAAGAGATTATTTCAACAGCACTGCAGAAAAATAATGTTTTGGAAAACAAAACAAAAACAAAAAAAATACTGGAAGAACATAATTTGATGCCCAGAACATATATGGATATAAAGAATATTAAATAGTCCAATGTGTATTTAACAGAATAAAATGTCTCTGCCCCTGCTTTATTCTAGTTGGTTTTAAATCAATGCTGTTTTGAGTTTCATTTTAATACAAAGTTTGGTACAATGCAAGATTTGTGACCCTCAATCAAGTTGGATTTATATTTTATTTTTGGCTCTTCATGGGGAAAAGTTTTGGCCCCTCTGTTCTAGAGCAACAGATGCAACCGATTCAAACTTTTCTTTCAAATGCAATCCAGCTTTGAATAAATGTCCCGCCAGGCGGTGTGTTCCTTAAAAATGTGGGTTATAATCAGTGCTCGAATTTAGGGGGGGCTGGGGGATCCGGGACCCCCGATAAGGTATTTGGGACTTAGGAGGGTCCCCAAGATTATTTTAGTAAAAAATATATGAATTACACAACAACTAGGGAACCCCCCCATAAGACTTGACTCAATTTGAGCACTGTTTTTTTATACTTTATCTGCGTGCACAAGTAAATCCGCTGCGTGTTTCCGCGTGCACAAACCAATCGTAAATAAAATTTTACTTACAAGTGGTTTGCAGGTCAATAGCTTTCTTAAAATGTTAACGTCCAGCTTATTGTTTACGCTTCTTCTCCATTTTTTGTAAAATGCAGCAAAGGAATTGCTGTTAGACCAGTGTAAAAACAAACGGTCCGCAGACAACGTTGTTCAATTTGCGCGTTCACACACTCCAGAAAAGTGGTTTCTCGGCGGGTGATAATGCGCATGCGCGCGTGAATGACCATTTGTCACCTCGACACTTAACTCGTCCACTACATTTGTATTGGGGCTAAAATCAATAAATAAGAGCATTGTCTTTTTTTCTTTAATAGGTTTTTCCTCCACATCATTTGTCATGTTAAATGCATTAAATCAGTGAATCCACAGTGCAGCAATTAAAGAAAGACTTCTAAAATCAGTATGTAGAAACCACATTGAGAACAAACATATAGTTATTAAATAAGTTATATGTGGGTAAATAATTATGTGAAAAGATAGTTAGTAGTGTTAGTTTTATTGTTTTGTTGACGAATTAATGTGTTGTTTTATATTTATTCTGAAACACAGAAATGATTTATGCTTTGTTTTTGAATGGTGTTTAACTCAAGTCAATAATGTGCTGGATAAGACAATATTAATTAACAAAAAATGTAACACAAAATTACAATAAAATAAATATGACTCGACATAAAGTGCATGTGTGTGATATTTAGTGCAAAAACATCATAGGACGTAAGACAATAGACACAAAGGCACTGCAGCACGGAATAGTATCACAAGATTTGTGATAGTGTCATGGCCAATTATTATCAATAGAAACAAATTCATAATAAAGATAAAATACCAAGTAAAAGAAAAGGGTTGTGGGGTCAAATAAAAATACTTTATTCAGCAGAAATAAAGCAAGTTTTATGGAAGTACCCAAAAACACAGTCAACACACAGTCTTGCTATACCCTCTTCAGCCATCTGTGTAATGGCCACATTTCTCATTATTATTTTTTTAATGTAGCATGTAATTTAAATATGGCCACTTCTCTGCTAGCTGTGCCAGCACAAAATACCCTTCATGGACAAATATGTGCTCAACTGTGCTGCTGAACATTCTAACATTCCTTTATATACCATCCTGGAATGCCCAGATTTTAACCAGTAATGGAAATATTATTGAGCATCATTATTTATTATTATTTATCTCAAAAGTAGTCTGTAATATGGCCGTATGGCTGCATCAAGGCCCTACATAACTTCAATTCTTGCTATCTGTACTTTAACTCATTTGTTATTTAACAAGTCAGCCTTCTTAACTGCAATGAAACTGCATTTCGTTGCTGTGTACCTGTACAATGCAATGACAATAAAGTTGTATCTATCTATCTATCTATCTATCTATTCTAGACTAGATATGTTGTGCTGTTGTTATATGTGCATTGACATATATATATATATATATATATATATATATATACATATATATATATATATATATATATATATATATATATATATATATATATATATATATATATATATATATATAAAATATACTGTATATATTGTATAATAAATATATCGGAGTGGCGTAGGAGGAAACGCCGAGTGACTTTTATTTTGAAAGCCGGACGTACCGGTCGGGCGTAAGCGGAAGTATCAGTGCTTTGGAGGAGCAACTTTGGCTACCAAAGTTGACGGTGTGTTAGAAGTTGGCTCTGTGGCCGCCGGTTTTGATTATAAATTCAGACAAACCCTTTAAAAAAACGGACATAATGGACTTTTCCGCCGGCGTAGGTAGCACACTATGAGATGAACGAGGCACCTCGAGAACAAGGCGGCACTGACGGCATTATGCTGGTCAGAAGCAGTAAGGATGTAGCTCCGGTAAGTGCCTGGAACAGAAACCGATGCTGTGGCAGTGCGGTATCGATAGTGAAGAACAGCACTAGAGATCTGTAGTCACTGATTCATGTATATAAATACTTCGCCTGTTTTTTTTAATTAAATTAAGCCTAGATATTTTGCTGTAACCGTGAAGCTAGAGAGCCTACAAGCTTAAAACGTAGCCGGTACTAAATCAATCAAATGACCAAGACCTTTAGTGTTTATATTGTATTAGATGTAGGTTTAGTTGTAGCGAATGTCAATGCGATGTTCAATGTGCTCTCTCCGTTTATACCCTTCCACTTTCGCTATGTAATCAGCAAACACATCAGGGTTAAAAAAAATCGTCACCATTTCCACTGGGTTTGTTCCGGAAGCCTGGTGTTTAGATTGTTAGCAGCCGTCCGTCCAGGTGGCATGTGATTAAACCCATGATTCTGCATGAATACACACAACTCAGTTTAGCAGCTTTATAAAGTCTTTATCATGGGGCGGGTTCAAATCTTTGTGGCATCTTAGTTAATGTAAAAACATCACAGTATTAAGCACACTTTTGCAAACACACAATGAGTGGTGAGAAGAGTATAAAAAAAACAAACGTGTACATTATCTTTAACTAGGTGTTTAACGGTACATAACATGCACGGTTCGGTACGTACCTCGGTTTTTAAGTCACGGTTTGTTTCACTTTTGGTACGGTTTATGGGGAGGAAATGCAAAACATAAAATTGCCAGTCGTTTTTTATTAACGCAGTTTATTCTTATTAACATTTGTGAACATCAAGAGTTTAGATAAAAAAATTAAAAATAAAATGTCTGGTTGGTTTATATATATATATATATATATATATATATATATATATATATATATATATATATAAAGAATAAACCAAATGAATGCAATACTTGTTTATTATATTGATTAACTTGAGGAATTAAGTCAATTGGTGCAAATTAATTAGGTGAAATAAAAATACTTAGAGAAGTTCAATCAAATAGTTTAAACTTGTTGGAGCAAATTTGGGTAATACAGATGTGTGTATACGTGTGTTTTTTACATTTAATATTTGATTTTCTAAAGTGAAACTTATTTTATCATACTTAAACATCTGTCTTCATTCCTTCCTTCATTCATTCACTCCGTCGATATGCAGAATTGTCAGGATATTTTCCTATTATGAGAAATGCTTAAACATAAAACACAAAAGAATCCGTATCGCTAGGCTGTCGTAAGGCGATGATAGAAATTGGCAGCGATTTCGTGCACGCACAAAACCTGCACAGTGAAAATCATGTTTCTATTAAGGATCGAGTAGCCACGACAAACTTGCAGTCCACCATTTAATATGTTTGTGAGGGAACTGAAATTTTAACTGTTCCACACGTAAAAAGCATTGCATTCGGTACCGATGAATGGACCGATTCAAAAGCCTCGTACCAAAAAGGTTCATTACGGTTGCATGTGCTGTTACACCCCTGTCTTTAACACGTCTCTTTGCGTAGGACTAAATAATTAAAAAAAAGGAAAAAGCTTAAACACATAATTAAAAATAAAAAAACATTTGATCAAAGCCGTGGCTGTGAAGAAAGGCAGAACAATGAATCAAAAGAAACCCTGTGCAGAAAAATAGTTTCATTTAATTCTGTTATCTGTAAAATGCTGTTTTGGGGTTTTTGACATTTACAAACATGTTAAGACAAGCTGCAGAGGTGGAAAGGTTTAAGGGAAAAGTTGCTGCAGACTATGATTTGGTTGAGTCCACAGGGAGGAAGGGAGGGATTTTTTTTTTGGGAGTAGCAGCTGGTTCCAAAATGAAACATCTGTTCATTAAAAAAAAATATATATATATATATATATATATATATCAGGCTAGTCATATTTTGTAATTATTCCAAAAACTTCAAGGGAAGTGGTAGCTCAGAGGTTAACATGTTCAGATCAGAAGGTTGTGAAATCAAATTCCATCTCCACCAAGATGTCACTGCTTAGCCCCTGAGCAAGGCCCTTACCTTCAAGTGCTCAGTTGTAATTAGATTATAGTAAGTTGCTCCCGATAAGGGTGTCAAATGCTGTAAACATGAGAAAAATGATAATAATTTGACTGGGAGTGTGAAAAGTGCAGGCTGTAAGTGGGTTACCGCATGGCTGATATTTGCAGTTATTAGATTAGATCAATTCGCTAAACAGTTCTCAGTTCTTTCTCAAAGATGACATTTTGTGGATTTATTTTTAATCACACAATTTTACCACATCTAGACGCACTTCAGTAACCTACATTTCCATGTCGATTGTCTCGGGCCCTGCGTTCACATTGGGAAATGGCAAAAGCAGGTTTTCATTTCCTGTGTGCAAGCTGTGGTTTTGTCAGCAGCAATTATACTGACAATGACAAGCCATGGTGAGATTGAGTCACTTGAAACATTTTTCACTTGAAACCTGGCACAGTAGTCACAAATCCAGTTGAAACAGTTATAGTATGGTATCACAACAATAGTTTGACAATATGCATTTAGGTCACCACCATTTCTCATCACAATAAGTGCTCAACAGGCCACAACACACCAGCCCACACGAGTGAAGCTAGAACATGGCTGCCACATGCCCACAAAAGACATGCTGAAAGAGACAAAGACAATTTTTCATTTGCTAGTGAGAAAGAAGTGTAAGCTTGTGTAATGCAAAACATCAGTGGTGCTGAAATGTTGTGCTCTTAAGGAATGCTATGTTTATAAAATAAGATATATAAGTGAATTTAAAAAATATGCCAAATAAAATCTGTAATGTAATGCATCATTATTCATTTAGCAGAATAAGAGCAGAAGAAGTAATGATTTAAAACTATTCTTCTTTTCTTTACAGCGCAGCGTTGGCCGGGCGAAGGTGACCCATGCAGTTGTGGTCATCTTTTTGGAATTCTTTTCCTGGGGTCTTCTTACAACACCGATGTTGACCGTATGTAATGCATCAAATAAAAATGATGAATTTGGATTGTTATCCCAGCCATTGTTATGTATATGTAGTGTGCACACTTATATAATGGGCTCACTCACACAGGTTTAGATTACAGTGCACTCAGCTGATTAACTGAGAAAATCCATCACAAAGCATTTGTAAAGCAGATTCTCTGTATTTTTATTAATTAGCTAACGTGGAATTTGAATGAATATCAGTAGAGTAGAAAGCTTAATATAAGTTCCTTATAGAAATAAAGAATGCTGATCATTTTTAAAGGAAAATAAATTCTTGATTAAAAAAGAAAAAGTAGAAATCCAGCATGTTTTTGTTACTCCAGCTTTAGGTTTGAAGCTGGCTTCTACAAGAAAATAAAATGTCATTAAATACTGTATTTACTTGCAAAAACTTTTGAATACTCATCTTAATAATCTTATCCATATCCAAGATCTGCTTTTATGTTTTATTTTTAAGCCATTATTTCTTTAATCACGTTTAAATTCATTTTGTTTTTCTACTTTTTTCTTTTCAGGTGCTACATGAAACATTTCCACAGCACACATTCCTCATAAATGGGCTTATTCAAGGAGTGAAGGTGAAGTTATAGTTTTAGTTAGTTTTCTTTTATATGTATACTGTTGTTCAAAATATGTATTGTATCATGGGTAACCTCTGTTCGTTATTTATGCATTATTTATAGCTTTTGCACAAACTTTTTTTATTTTAATGAAATATTGTGCCATTTTCATCAACAATTTACTTGAAATAAACACTTATTTCTGATAAGGAATTGACTAGAATTCACTAGAAGTCTTTAGATAAAATGTCGAATAATAAAAAGAATACTAATCTATTTGTGGTCTGTGATAGGGATTGCTGTCTTTTATGAGTGCCCCACTGATTGGTGCCTTGTCGGATGTATGGGGCAGGAAGTCCTTCTTGCTGTTGACAGTGTTTTTTACCTGTGCCCCCATCCCACTGATGAGGATAAGCCCATGGTATGAGTTACGGCTCAGCCAACACTGAGCTCTTTGTGTGCTATCACATGCCTCTCATGTGAGCGTATCCCTTCTGTAAAGATTACTGCCTACTGCAGGTCTGTTCTAGATCAGAGACTCGACTGCTGTAATCTGTCTTTTAAAATATCAAACTGTACACAGGTTTAGTTTCGATCTGCTCAGATTTGTACACATCAATGTATATATATACATATATAGTTTTATTTTTACATATACAATGACCTTTAAACCATATCCAAAAACTTCATCTACATATTTCTGTATTTCCGTCTAGGTGGTATTTTGCCCTTATCTCTGTATCTGGAATCTTTTCAGTCACCTTCTCTGTTATATTTGCATATGTAGCAGATATTACAGACGAGAATGAAAGGAGCACAGCTTATGGATTGGTAAGAGAGTACACTTACACCACTTACAAAGCTCACAAAATCCAAATACACCTGGTAGTCAAAGATTGCATACGTTTAGACACATACAAATATTTCCGTATATGAGTACAGCTTAAACTCTTGACATCCAATCAATTGTACATTTATGTTTTTAATCTAATATTTCTGTGCTCTCTCTCTGTCATACTGTTTAAAAAGTAACATGCATCGATGTATACACTAATTATTGACAATTTCTTGCATTCATTCCTCTCAGGTATCGGCGACTTTTGCTGCCAGTTTAGTTACGAGTCCTGCTATAGGAGCCTATCTTTCTGACACATACGGAGACAGTCTAGTGGTACTGGTGGCTACCATCGTTGCTGTAACTGATATTCTTTTCATACTCCTCGTTGTACCAGAGTCTCTGCCAGACAAAAAACGGCTATCGTCATGGGGGTTTCCAATTTCTTGGGAGCAAGCTGACCCTTTTTCTGTGAGTTGCAACTTTATATATCTTTACAAATTGTATTTTCTTGATATTTACATCCACGTGTGCACCTTTGCTGGCAGACCATACAATTTTTAGGTTAGCAATAGTATTGGAACAGATTTGAACAGTCTTAGAGTAAATAACACCTAATATTTGTAATATTTGGTGGCATATCCCTTGCTTACAATAAGTGCATCAATTTGGTGAACTTACACCAATAAAGGCATTTTTCCAGGCTTATACCACAGCTTTATTTAGTTGTGGTTTGTTGTAGGTGGTCTTCACTTAACAGTAATTCTGTCATCAACTGCTGTTATTTTCCTTGACAGACCTGTTTGCTACATGGTTATTAGTACACCAGTGGTTTAAATGGCCTGTTCTTCTGCCATAGACAGATCTCTTGTTTTCATGTATGTTTATCTTTTTTAATAACAAATGTTGGCTTTACAGGTGAAACCCAGGTTTAGAAATTCATAGCTATTGATTGTTTAAACCAGGGGTCTCCAAACTGCGGCCCGCTAGGCCCTCTCATCCGGCCCGTGGAGACCTTTTGCCCTACGGATAAAAATTACGGAAATTTACGTGTATCCTGCCAAGATCAGCCGGCGCTTACGTGGACGTTATGTTTTTACGGCGCGCAGTAGTATGTTACTGTAATTTCCGGACTATTAAACACACCCAAATATAAGCTGAATTTGACAAAGATTTTTTTTTTTTTACATAAAAAGCCGCACCTGTCTATAAGCCACAGGTGTCTACACTGAAACTAATGAACTTTACACAGGCTTTAATGAAAGACAGTGTCTGTTACACGGCTTGTATCTAAACAGTAGCCTACCAAGAAAGTCATTGTTCACTGTCTTCCTCCTTCCTTTTACAACAATTTCTCTCGGGAGTTTATCTTTTGGTATCGTTGTGCGTTTAAAAATCTCCATCGGTGAAGCTTTTTTCCCGACGCCGTGCAGCTCAGAACACAGGTGAAGTGCGTTTTTTCATGCTCGGTTGTTTTTAGTATAACGAATGATTCGCATTTCCTGTAGACAGTCCGAGTGAGCGGCACGTCAAACATTAGAGGAACCTCATCCATATTTATTATGTGGTGCGGCCCGATTCAGTGGGAGCGCATCTGATTTAATATAAAGAGTTTCATTAGTTCACCTGAACCCATTCGGCAATTTCATTGGTCTAATCATCATTTCACCAGAATGAAATACGTGAAGAACAATTTGAGAACAAACTTGTCCAATGAAAATCTCAGGTCACTGTTGATGTTAGGGACATCAAATTTAAAGCCAGAAATGTCTGCTATTCTGGCATCCAGGAAACAATTTTACCATTCCCACTAATACAGGTGTTTATGTGTAATGTATCAATGTGTTATTAAATAATAACTGAATAAAATTATATTACATAAATAATTAAAAACAACATCCATGTTTTGATTCTTTTTTATTTGGACCTCGAATGTGTAGTCGGCCCCGAACTGTTGTTTGATAGTTAATGCGGCCCTCAGGCTGAAAAGTTTGGAGACCCCTGGTTTAAACAATCAGTTTAGCAAGGAACGGCTGGGAAATGGGAGGGTTTAAACATAAGGTACTTATGTTTAAAGTTAACACAACTGGATATAAAGACAAGGAAATGAAAGCAGACATTCTGATCTGTTGTCTTATTTGTTATTTTTTTTTATCTCAAACCTAAATGCCTTAACAAAAATATTTTGCCATGCAGTTCTAATACTTTCCTGTTTGAGTTATTATTTGCCATTCGCTTGTCTAAGGACTTATTGTTCCTTTGCTTTCACAGTCTTTAAGAAAAGTGGGAAAGGACACCACAGTGCTTCTCATATGTGTCACAGTTTTTCTGTCATATCTTCCGGAGGCAGGGCAGTATTCCAGCTTTTTCTTATATCTAGGACAAGTAAGTGGCATTTCACTTTTTAAAGTTTTTCATTTCGTGTGTAAATTATAAATTACAGTTGTTTTGAGTAATCCATACACACTATATATTAAAAGTTATACATAAGGCAGTTTTGAATTACTAAATGTTTTTCTTTTTTGCAATGTTTTTATTTCCTAATGTGTATAATGTGTGGAATTATTGATGTATTTTGAAACTTTGTTTCCTGTTTCAGGTTATTAACTTCTCATCAACAGCAATTGCAGCATTCATAGCAATGGTTGGAATTCTGTCTATTATAGCACAGGTATATTCACATATTGAAGCAATATTTGTAGCCAAAGCATCTTCATTAATACCCAGTTATAACTTGATCTAACAAGTTATTATTCATGTTTATTAAACTAGGAATATAAGCATCATTTTACTCCATAGGATTTTAACATTTTTTAGTTTCAAGCAAAAGGTATAGATTTAGTCAGAGTGCTTCTGCAAACTCACAATTATTTTTCTTTATTATTTTTTGGCCAAACTTTTCTGCAGTTTTTTCTATACTTCTCTTCCAGCCATGAAAAACATTTAATTGTTTTTGTTTGCATTAAAGCAAATAAATAAGCAAAGTGCATGACAATATTTCATAATAGTAAAAAAATAGTCTACAGGATGATTTGGTGCTCTCTGGCTTCGTCAGCGTCATTTTCGTCTTTAGTAGTTATGTAAATACTTTGTGTTCATGAGGTACTGTAACAGCTCACCCATTGCCTTCCTTTCAGACTTTGCTCCTAAGTGTGCTGATGAAAAAAATCGGCAATAAGAATACTATGTTACTGGGTCTTGGATTTCAGCTGTTCCAGCTGGCCTGGTATGGCTTTGGGTCAGACACGTGGTATGTTTGATTATAAATGTGTTAAGCTTTGTTGAATAAATAACAGGGTTTTTTTTTTTTTTTTATGTTTTTTAACATATTTCTGTGACAAATGATTGTAGGATGATGTGGTCAGCTGGTGCCGTGGCTGCAATGTCCAGTATAACCTTTCCAACAATAAGTACCCTGGTGTCCCATATCACAGATCAGGGTCAACAGGGTAGGGGAACATCAGTAATCATGCTTCCTAAATATTACTGCATATGTATTTTCTAACCATGTCTTTATATGAAATTAATACATTTCTAGATAGCAGTACATTAAATTATACCAGAGCTAAATTAGTTCTACAAAGTTGTTTCTTTTTGTTCTATAATGTTATTTAAAGCTGTGAATTTTAAAGCTTTGCTAATTTATGGTGTCTTTACTGTAGGTGCAGTGCAGGGAATGATAACTGGGATTAGGGGACTGTGCAATGGGCTTGGTCCGGCTCTCTTTGGATTTATCTTTTTTCTCTTCGATGTCGAACTGAATGCGGTGGGGCCAGTTAACCACGATTTAGCTTCAGCTGTCACTGTTAAGGTACGGATTTTATTCAATCAGCCACAGTTTTATTCATCAGTAATCGTATTCGGTTCAAAATATGCGATGTGTGCTGTGTACACCGTCAAGTCAAATCAAGAAGCTTTTATTGTCATTTAAACGATATATAGCTGACGCAGTACACAGCGAAATGAGACAACATTCCTCCAAAACCCTGGTGCTACATTAAAAGACATAACAGAAAACACAGAGCGAAGGACTAGTAAGTGTCCTCGCCACATAAATTGCATCGTGTGCAACCTGGTGCAAACAGTGTAAGACAACTCAAGACAGTGTAGGACAAATAGACACAAAATAGCGCCGCCAGTAAACCTACTGTATATTATACTGTACAGTGTGCAGAGAGAACTGAGTACAGGCATTTTACTTGTAGGTAAACAAAAGGGTTTGTGCAAAAGAGCAATAGCAGCAAATCAAAAGGATGTGCAAAAACAGCATATAAACAGTTATATGTAATATTTAGTAACACACAAATAAGTAACTTAACTTAGTGTAATTTAACAGATATTACATAATATATGTTACATTTAATATATTGCAAAATTACAATTCTTTTACAAAACCACCATGCATAATACCCTGACACTGGGTTGGATCAAAAATGAGGAGATTGAGCCTGGGAACATTTTAAAAGTTTTATTTAGTTCGTTCAAAGATTTCTTCTATCAATTTTGATCATTTTATCTAACATGCTCATTTCGCAATGCTATTTATCCTTGCTGCCCTGCACTAAAACACAGAACACGTATTCACACAGGTGTGGGACCGCTCAAATTTCCCAGCTTCACCCTCTATTAACAAATTGGCACCTACCACTTCCAAAAACCACTCCCTGCCTGACCTGGGCTGCCGCAGTCTCCCTCTTTCGCTGATAGAGGGAATATGTCACAGCCATCTTCTGGCCTGTATATAGCTTTAAAATAAACAATTGATGTGCCAGATATCAACCTGAGAGATCCACATGTTTACATCCTTCATTCTTCATCCGAGTTATTGGAGGATGGTCATGGTGTAGGCTTGTCCCAACAGATGGAGTACCACCCCCAGATGCTGATTGTGCCCCTGAAATTAATTGCTATAAATAATAATGCCTTCTAAATGTTCTGCATTCAAATGTTCATCATGTTTCTGTCCATGAGAACAATGCTAGAACATTCTTATGTTTTCAAACAACCCAAAAACAATAGAGCATTAAGCCACCAACTTTAGTTTTACCTCTAACCTAGCTCCTCCCTCTCTGGAACGTCCATTGCCAATAGTATAAGGACCACCATTGTTTAAGTAGATTCAGGCAATAAATCTGCTGTACACTACCACTATCTATTCACTTCACTTTAAAGTTGATGTTTCCAACTTATCGTGTGACTTTGAAGGGCCATTGCCAGTTGTTTAACAATTTGAACAATCCGAGTTGATGTGAGTAATGATACGAGCACTTTCTTTTTCTCCCCAGAGCTGAGTAATGATGCAATTTTTTCTGTTAGGTTATTTAAGATATGGAGTTTTTCTGTCAAGTCCATTATTTACTAAATTAAATTTTCTTTAGGTCCCATTTTCCATTCCTTCATAATCACTTCTAGGACTTATACCCATTTAGTAATTCAAAACTCTGTAAAGGCTTGTGGGAGCCTTTCAAACTTTAGCAACAGGGGCTTGAATTGCTTACCCCAACTATAAGCGTTATTGTAAATAAATGTACAAATCATATATTGGATGGTAAACATTGGTGCAAATCTGTGTAATCCATAAAATTTCATACAGTTCATTAAGAATGTTTGATATAAGGTACATGCCCGAGTTATCAGGATTTCTTACAGTGTGATGACTTGGGAGATTTTTCAAGTGTGTTCCACAACACAGTCCTTAGAAGTTACAAAGAGGTACTGCTTAAGGTTAATTTTGTGATCCAATAAAATTAACATAAAAATGATGCACATTTGCGGTCCACAACCTGAGGTTGTCCATACCAATTATTTTGAAGGGGGCATTGGTTAAGAATAATTGACTCAATGGTGCTTTTGTCAGGTCAGTGTTTTATCCTGCCCTCATCAACAGAGTGCCATACCATCGGATTGTAGTCAAGTCAAGTCAAGTTTATTTCTATAGCGCTTTTCACAACAGACATTGTCTCAAAGCAGCTTTTCAGAAATCAACATTCAAGGTGAATGGTGTGCATTTATCCCTGATGAGCAAGCCGTGGTTGATTGCAGGAACTGTGGGCTAGAGGCAAAAATGCATACCGATTTTTCCGGAGTTTTTCCAGTTTGCGACTGTTTCCGGAGTGGCTTGGAAGGTCCACTGTCATTATGCAGTACTAGAAGCAAATTATTGATGCCACATGCTGTTTGTTTTGACATGTGACTGCACGCTGTAACTCATTGCTGTTGGTTCATAGTGTATTAACTAAGTTAGAAGATAAAATGTAAATTAACTTAATTAAAAAAAGATATTAAAAAATGTTGAAATTAACTAACAATAATTCTAAAGCATTTATGAACTTTAGTTAATGCTACAAATGGAATCTTACTATAGTTTTACCATTTCACATAAGGCCATCTTTTAAATAATTTTTTGTTTTTTGTTTTTTTTGTCTTCAAAAAGGCCAAAGCATTGAAATAATTTTTTTTTTTATGATTTGTTTATGTAATAAATTTCAGTTCTATTTTACATGGAGTATTTTTTATTAAGTATCCATATTTGTAATTGGTTAATTAATCGGTTATCAGCAATACAATCCAACCTAGCTATCGGTATCAGTAAAATCCATTATCGGTCGACCTTTAACACATTTTAACAGGGTAAATGCTTAAATGAAATTCTGTGAATCTTTATTAAATAGGGGCAAGGAGCACCACACTGGGCTAAACACATTGATGAATACTGTAATTTGGTCAAAAGTATGCATGCCATGTTTGTCTCATGTCTACTCCAAAGGGAAATTCCTAATGGGAATTTCCCAGATCGGTAGGAAAGCAAGATCCCTTCAATCTTCAAAGTGTTTTCTTGATGCAGATAATACATTTAAGAGTCTGTCAGCAAATTTAGTCATTATGAATAATGTATATGATAGAATAATGTATCTCACAGTAGAGTATCTGTTACATATGTGTCTCACAAATGTAAAAAAAAAAATGTTTTATGTAATGTATGTGCGAGTATAGCTTGTGGAATGTCGGAAATATACAAATGACGAGTGTTTAAGATCACCAGCCAAAACCAGCTTTGCACGTTACACCACACAACAAATAGCTGGGTTAAAGTTAAACAATAAAAAAGAACTATACACATAATAGCATATATTTATATATTTATACAAAATACAGTGGATTAACTTTTATTTCTTATTTAGAGGCGTTACCTAACGTCAAGCCTTTTTCTCTTCTTTTAGAGAGCAGTCATTCCTGGCCCTCCCTTCCTGTTTGGAGCCTGTACTGTTCTTCTAGCATTATTGGTTGCCTGCTTCATTCCAGAACGCCATACTATGACTGTGAAAGCTTGCAGCACTCGGGTTTCACCTGTCGCAGGAACACATTGTAACAGTTCTGCTCCTGTGAGTGATGAGGACATTGAACCTCTCTTGCAGGACAGCAGCATGTAGCCAACTGATTCTACCTGCAGCCTTTTGAGGTGTGAAAAAACATGTGATCTGGAATGACATGAACTAGATATAGTTTAGAGAATCATATTCTTTATATATATATATATATATATATATATATATATATATATATATATATATATATATATATATATATATATATATATATATATATGGTATTTGTTCCAGCTCTGTCTCAGAATGAGCTTTTTGAACTTTTTAATTACAGTTTAACATTAGATAAGCTTTGCTTATACCAGCTGAGATGTATTAATATCATGTTATGCTCTTAGTTGGGAATGTGCCTTCACCATGCAAATTTTTTTTCTCCCTCCCTCCAGTCTCTGCTGAATGTATATGATGTACCATAGGTCAATGATGTCATTTAGTTTTTAAATGTGTAGCACTATAATAGTATTCTATTAAAGAAATCCAGAAAGACAATCTTTATATGGAAACTTTAGTAATTAAAATCCTCGAAGAAGCTGATGTTTCATTAGCTATGCAGCTGGAGAAATATCTCTGCTCATAGTTTGGTGTGATTTAACGACCACTATCTGGACACAGTGCAGCTTTATAGTGTGACTTAGCAATTGAATGCACAAGGTGTTGTCATATCTTCAACTTATATTAAAGTCTATTGCATTGCAATATAGGTGAAGAAAATGTATATAAAAATGATATAGTATATGGAGTACAATTGTCACAAACTGGCCTAAGTATTTTTTTGTCAGTTTATAAGTTCTTGAACTGTTACATGTTTATGCAAAAGGGGTATTTATTTCCTCATCTAAGACTATTATCTATACTTGTGTACCCTCGGCTTGTGGTCACACCACAATTAATAACTGCTACCTCAGTCTGTAACATTGGGCCTAGCTCAACTCTATCTAATTTTTATAAAAAACAATCAGTGCGCTATATTTGAACAATAAGATTTGCCCAATATTCTTTCACTTCACCTCAGCAACTCATTTCCCATTTTTTCTTTTACATATGCAATCCAGACATTCCTGATCATGTATTTGTTGTTTGTAAATATGTAATACTTGTTTAAATGTGTTCTATTAGAAACAATGCTTTTGGATCAATTCAGAGTTCAGCATATATCAGTAAAAATACAATTTCTTTTGAATTCTAAGATGCTGTGTAATTAACATGCTACATTACAAGCATACTGTTATTTTGGTTTTGTTTCCAAGCATTTTACTTAGTTTCTTACATTAAATCATCTTTTACAATATTGAATATATGCCTGTTTTAACACAACTGTTTCATGTGCATATTTTGAATGCCATTAAGTGGCATATTTTACCTGCAAAAGCTAGAAAAGCTCTTCATAGATTCACTTAGAATTGTAAGGCCTAAGAATGCACGTACATAATCGAAAACAAATTTATGATGGCAAAAAATAAAAAGTCAGTGTTTTCTGTAACCTGAATGTGTGTGGTATATAAGCTTTTTTTTTTTTTAAATATGTATGATTTTGGGAAAAAAAACAGCATGGATCAATTGACATTGTATGCAGCATGTGTAAAGTTTACATAGATTCTCTGTTTAACACTTGTTCTTGAAATTTGTTCATTGTGTTTGTATACCACATAACTTAATAAGTAATGCATGTAGCTAATGATTTGCCGTTCAATGGCTAGAGTGAGGCATTGAATACCAGTGAGGTATAGAGTATTGAATTGCGTACCTTTGTTATAGATGAGGTCAGACTTTTATATATGCAGTACATCTTTACTTATGCTGTGTGCTTAAGCACCCTTTTACCTTTTAATTATATAAAGAACAAATTATCATACAATCAATACGATGCTCTCAATACATGTTAAATCAATCAATACGATGCTCTCAATACATGTTAAATCAATCAATGACTATTCTCATTGTACAGTATCTAACTTATAGAAAACAAACTCAATAGACCAGTGCCCAGCAATAAGAGTTTGGTATTGTTTGTGCAATAAACATAGAAAATGTGGTATTTCTCAAAACAAACTCTTGAGATATAAAGCTTATTTATCATCAGTCACACATGCGCACACATCAGCTTATAAACCAGCTTGACGGACACTGGAATTTTTGTTGACATGCTTCTGGGAAATATGTCTTTTTATTGAAGCTCTAGAGTATTTAACGTCTTCACTGAATATAATTTTGTTCCTTTTTGTTGATTTCCCAGTTTGCTCTGGAATCATCAGTTTGACTATAGAAGGCAGGTCAAGGACACTTTGGTGGTATACATTGGTGCTGTTTCTACAAAGCAAAAGTAATTTTTAATTGATTAACTGATTCACTAAATCTGCAGAACAGATAATAATAACTATCACAATACATTCATTTGAATTACAGATATCGGTTAATTTTTTTAAATTGGTATTTTTTAAATAAAAGAAGATAGCAACAAGCCATAGATATTTTATCATTTGTACACAATAAATGCTTTTCCATGTATAGGTGAATTAAGCTGAAATATATAGTAAAGATAGTAATTGATTAGTAATTTTAATTGATAGGGGGCAATACAATTGTAAAAGAAACAAAAACAGTATTTTAATAATTTCCATTGTAACAGTGGAATAAAATAGCAAAGGAGCAACATTTCTGGAATCCTTTAACAGTACTGTTGTGTCTGTTTTAGTCTTTTCAACAACTATCACTTACCTCTGTCCTTGAGAGTCTCAATATAGGTCTGTATGAACTCCTTGTCGTGCTCAGTCTCTTCGAGTGTGTTTTTCTTCTTGTCCGTATCAACATCCAAGTGTATCGGATTATCAAATAATTTTATGAATCTAAAATTATATAAAAATGTATTATATGTATGTGTGTGTGTATGTATGTATATATATATATATATATATATATATATATATATATATATATATATATATAATATTAGCTTTGTGTCAGCTCTAGTAAGAGCAAAGATTTGTTGGTTAAATTCATACTTAATGTCTGGATTGTTGACGAGGCCGGAAGGAACACAGGTCAATTCATCTCCACTGACAACAACCATTTTGAGGGTGACAATATTTACTGTTGACATTGGTAAATAATTTAATTTGTTTTTATGCAGGAATAATGTCTGTAATTCCTCCAGCCTAAAATAAAAACATTTTATCAACATTAACATATAAAACAATAACAAACTGTGTCTAGTAAACAAAACAATATACAGAATACAATATGGATTTGCAAACTGCATATAGAACATGCACTAAACGTACCTATCAATATCCTCTGGCAAATCACGCAGACTGTTCTTACTGATATCCAACCACTGAAGGCTTGACATTCGTAGTACACTGACTGGTATAGTGGCAAATTTATTTTCGGATAGGTCTAGATGCTGAAGTTTTTTTAAGCTGCTCAGCTAACAGAAAACACAGTTATGTTAAATGTAATAACAACAAATATCTAATATGTTAAATATCACTTTTATGCAAGATTTTAGATTTTTTATTACCTCAAAAGGCAAGTCACTGAGGTTGAAATTTGCTGTCATTTCCAGCTTTTGCAGATTTTCACACTCTCCAAGCTCAGGTGGAATGCTCGATAGCATATTGTAATTTACATTCAGTTCTTTTAGTTTTGCCAGTTTTCCTGTCAGCGAGAACAAGTAAGTCACAAAATTCAGAAATGATCAAACACGTAAAAAAAAAAAATGCTTAATTAAATAAATAATAATCTAAAATCACTTAATTTGTGTTATAGTTAGGAACTGACCTATCTCAGCTGGAAGCTGTGTGAGTCTGTTTTTAGATAAGTCTAAGACACATAAGTCCACAAACTGTTCAATGTATTCAGGCAACTTTTGAATTTGTGTTTTATGGATGTGCCATTCACGCAGGTAAGTCATATGCTGAAGATCTTCTGGTAGTTTCTGTAATGCAAAGAATGATTTTTTTTCTTGTTATAACTTTATGGTGATTTTACAGCTTATTTATTTAAAACTGAGAAATCATGCTAATATTTACCCTCCATTTATCTCCACTCAGCTCAAAAATGAATATCTTTTCTTCACTGTCAGTGCCTGAATAATGATAATTTAAAAAAAAAAGCTCTAATCAATGATATTTTAAAATTTTGGTTGTAATATTTTTCATTTACGTGTATGCCATTTTGGCAGATGCCCTTATCCAGAGTGACTTACAAAAGTGCTTCAGTAAACGTGTTCTGATCCAACTAAACACTCACAATTGTTTGTTATAATTGCAGATTGCTATAGTATGGTAAACAGGGTTAAGCTAGATTAGACTACAGTAGATAGACACCAAAGGCTGACAATCAAAGAAATAATTTACATCATAAGAGCAACAGGGGTAATGTGTGGTTTAAGAGATGTAGGAGGCTCTAAACTTTTCATGGCTGACAATAAGTAAATCAGAGGTCTACAACAGTGGACAATTGCGCATTTGAGATTTTAACGAGTCAGTGAGCAAATTATAGTCCTTCAAGAAAGCTGACAATAATGTTATCTAATTAGATGGCTTGAGTAATTCATTATATTTTATGCTGTACCATGTAATGAGGCATCTATTTCTATCTATTGCTATTACAGCTATATTTCTGATGCCCCGATTAAATGCCCAATATTAATGCCCAATATATAATCGTAAAATTCCAACCTGACCTAGACCAAAATTTGGATATCATGCCCTGACTTGTTGTATGGTAAATCCTGTTGCTCAAGCAGTTTACATTTACTAGACTTTATCTTATCAGTAAACATACTTGTATGAACTGTGGGTAAAATTCCCATTTCTGCAAAGGCTGATCTTTCCAGATAGCACTGGAGAGCAGTGACTTCTTTGGTCTTCATTTTTCTGCACATTATGCGATACTGCCATTGCTGATTTATCCTAAAAAAATATTATTTGGCTGTCAAAAAACATCATTAAAAAAAAATAAAAATAAAACCTGAAATAAAAATCAGTGATGATGTTTTCAAACTCATAAGTACTCTTTATATCGTGCTTAACCCTGGGATATCGTCATTCTGAACTCTTATTCTTAACCCCAGGTCGAGGAATTTTTCTCACTTGTTATTTAGAAGTAGCACACTCAGTCGCACACTGTATTTATCCAGTCGTGGCTGTTGACACAGCAAAAAGACAAATTAGTCTGTTAAACTAGGGTTTAGGGATATACCATGTAAAACTTCAGATTAGAAATTTCCAGGATTAATTGTTACCCACAGGTAAAGTATGAGCTATGTGAAACAAGATAACCCAGAATTTTGTTTACCCAGGGTTCAGAATATCCCAGCGTTAACAATTCCAAGTGTGAAAAATCCTAAAAACAGTTTTGTCTGATTTTTTTTCTTCTTACTTGGCCAGAGCACTTTTCTTGATCCTTTCCTGTTCTTTCTTTTGACGCTGCTTGTGTTTTCTCACCCGGCCCTCCCAAAGACTGCATATCACTGAGAGGTCATACACGGGAATGTCAATTCCAATCCTGTCCACCCTCATGCTTAATATTCCTGAGTAAAAAGAGCTTCTAAAAACAAACAAAATATATAACGATACACCAAATGTCTTTTTAATGTTTTATTTTCTTTCACAAATATTTTTAGTAGAAATATTACAGCTAAGTACTGTCGAGCTGAACATATGAAGCAAAAACACAAAGCCAAAGCGAGAAGTTACTGGTTTAAAAAAATATCAAATTATACAATACTATGCATTAAATATATAATTTAATAAAATGGATTAACTGGCACATAACAGTATAGATTACATGTTACATAAGTGTTACATAACCTCTAAATGCTGTCAAAGTCATATAAAATAATGAAGTCATATAATTTAAAAGCAAATTTACAAGATTTTAAGACAATCTCAAATCAGAATACAATACATATTCTTACCTGCAATATATATTCTTTCTGCTCCTTTCTAGGTTTAGCTGCTTGTTTACCAGAGTCAAATACAATCACACATCTATGGGTCATCTATATTTAGTACGTCTGAGTAAGATTCTATATTTACCTTGACAGATATTATTTCCCAATGTCACACTCACTGAGATGTCACATGTTAGCAGCCTCACGCGTACCAATTCCCCAAGTGACTCATTTAAATAAAACAATGAAGTGAATATTACAAAGGGGAAGTACAAAAGTTGGTCAAGAATTCATCAAAATCTCTACTTGTTGTAAAGGTCCCAAACATCAACAGGTTACACAACACACTGGGTACAAGTTGACCATTTGATCCCAATTCAAGTCAATCGCAATACTAAGATGTAGACACGGTATGTATATATGAACTTTTATTTAGTGAATTTATTGCTACTATTACTGAGATTTTAATGAAAACTAAGGACAAGGGCACTGGTCAAAAAGTTTATTTGATTATGAGGTTTAGCACCATTACCACCCTGTGACATACCAAAAGTATGAGACACCCAGATACAAAGTCAGCTGCCATGACATTCTAATAAAAACCAAAGTTAGGAAAGTGTTATAATACAGTAAAATAAAAAAGAAATATATATAATAATTTCACTTGACAATCAAAATGAAATTATACATTTCTTTATAACAGCTTACACCACAATTTTAAACTGTATTGGTCAGAAGGTGATTATTATTCGATTAACAAAAAAAAAAAAATAAATAAAAAAGTATAAGTATGAGTATATGTACAAAGATTAAAAAAGATATTTTTTAAAGGAGTCACCAATGTCTAATTCTTTTCAATTCAATTGAAGTTTATTTCTATAGTGCTTTTCACAATGGACATTGTCTCAAAGATTCACAGAATGTAAGAATTATAGAACAAAAATTTTAATATTCAGTAATTCACTGTCCAAGTTTCAAATTTTACTTCTGGTTTTGGAGTACTCTTTGATTTGAGTTTTCTCTAATCTAACACCCCTATTTTAACTCAAGATTGGCTCTTGACTAGTTGATTAAGTAGCAGATAATTGTTTTTGTACTAGTTAAATTTGAGTTTTTTGATCTATATTGATGAACTTTATTGGGTGAAATGCTTGCAATATGTCAGATTTATCTGAAGGCCTGTATATATATATATATATATATATATATATATATATATATATATATATATATATATATATATATATATATATAAAATAATGCTTTGGTTGGTATTATTTTTTCTTATGAATAAGGTAGGTACAATTACCAGGAAACTTGGACACACTTTTTCTAATTTCTGTTTTACTAGATAAGCATTTTACTACTTGGCAAAGCAGCCTGGGAGCCAATGACAACACAAATCAGGGGCCTCTCTACCAATGACATAAAACGATTCTGAAAATGAATCAGGAATATGACATGGTATCTCCTAGCCACCCAAATTTGATACCATGATCCAGCCAAAGCCTTGTAAATAATTCATTCAGTTCCTTTACACAGATTATCTTACTTTGTTGGTGTCACACAAGCATTTTTTTAACAATATATTGTTTGCACTGACCTTAACGAGTGATGAAATACATGTGCTTAAATTGAGAAGACCAAGAGTTTACCTTCGATTTCCATTGCCTTTGGTAAAGCTGTTTCAATTGAATTAAACATACAAAAAAAAAAAACACAAAACAATTATTCACAAACACAAACAAATTACCAAACGAACAAAAACCTGTTAGTCTACATTTTTTATTAATACTTCTACTTTTGACTTTATTAACCAGACAAACTTAAAGGACAAACACATCTAAAATTACAAAAGGAAATAGATACAATAGTAGATCCTGATACAAGGGCATTTTAACCAGGCCTGCCGTTACTAAAACTACTGAATTAATAGTAATCATGGGGTTGGTATAATAAATATTAAGAGGTATAAGAGGTTGCACCAACAGAGTTTAATGTTTAAGAAGATTTTTCATGAAAACTGTTTTGTTCAAAACAAAACATGGATAGTGACCAAAATAGGTTGAGGTGGTTTGTGCACCTTATTATGGCTGTAAAGTCCTACTGGACAGATACCCTGGGTTGAGAGATGATCTCATGCAATTGACTTTTAAGCATCTACAGTTCACTCCCCAGGGCAAGACGAAATCTGTGGCTGGGGCTACAGAAGTCTAGACTGACCTGCTCAGTTTGCTCCTGCCAGGATTATAGACAGGGACTGCATTTTCCACAAGCCACTGTTCCATCACATTTAATGTCACATGACTTTCCACACCTGTTTCACATTCACGATAATTAACACTTGCATATAAAGTCACACCGCGTACACACACCACACCACACCACACTTATTCTCATTCGTCTCTCTTGGTTGTCATTCATGGGTTCATTGGTTATGTTTCCCACTCAGGTTATGTTTAGCTTGTATATGTGCTTGGTCATTTTTGTGTTTTGTTGTTTGTTATTGTGTTTCATATTTGCATCTTGTAAATACATTATATGCACTTGCCATCCATCTATCTATTTCATTATGTGAAAGTTGACACTATGTCTCCTATCAGAAAATGTAAAAGGACATATTAATGAATTAATAATCGATTGATTGATTTAGATTTTAGATTTATGGATTATATATCTTTATATATCAGATGAAAATAATGTATAAAAACATTATTCCGAATGTGTTATAAACTGGTGCACAGACAGACAGACAGACAGACAGACAGACAGACAGACAGACAGACAGACAGACAGATAGATAGATAGATAGATAGATAGATAGATAGATAGATAGATAGATAGATAGATAGATAGATAGATAGATAGATAGCTTTATTAATCCCAAAGGGAAATGTTGCAATGTTACAGCAGGCAGTTCACTGACAAACAGCATAGTAAAAGCAACAAGTGCACAAGAATATTAAGGCCAGTTTAAATTAAAATATTACAATGAGTAAGAGGGTAAAATTATTACAAAGAAAAAAAAAATGATACACATACACTGTTTATAATAGTGCAATCAGGTGGAAATCTGAGAACTGAAAATTGTGTTGCATTAATAATGTTTAACATTGCAAAATAATAATATACTGTTATTATTATTTATACATTATTGTATATACCAGGGGCGTAGCCATCATTTCAAAAGTGGGGGGGACGAAATGTGTAGTGTTACCTGTTTTTTTTTTTTCTCCACTAAAAAAGTGAGGGGGACGAATTAACTTTTTATAAAAAGTCCCCCGCGTCCCCCGCGTAATCTACGCCCCTGGTATATACAATTGATTAGGTAACTTAAGTAACTACATACAGGAAGTACCCTGTTGGTGTGTCATGTAAGTATATTGAGTAAAAATATTAAAGGTATGAATTGAAGTGATGGACGAAGTGCACAAACCATGTAGTTATGTTAAAGTAGAGATACACTAGGTAAAATATTTCTCCAGTAAATGTAAAAGTACAAAATTATTTACCTTCAAAAGTATCCAATATATCAACTAATTTACTAGTGAACTAGTTTATGTGAATAGACTCTAATGTTACTCTTAACACACAATCTATTAATAAAATGATTTTAATAAGTCAAACACTGATTGATTAGCTATTGAAATGATCATAAGCCCTAAAGGTTCTTTTCAAGTACAGTGGAACCTCGGGTTACGAATTTAAATCGTTCCGGTACTTTATTCGTAACCTGAAAAGTTCGTATCCCGATACAAATTTCCCCATAATAATGAACAGAAACTTCGGTAATTCGTTCTGGACAACCAAAAATATTACTTAAATAAAAATAAAGGCAATATTCACTAATATTATTTACTTTTAACATGTTATATTAAAATTATACCACATAAAAACATACAAAAGAGGAAAAGATCTTTACCGGTACTTTCCTTTGAGAAGACTCGCTGCAGGAGGCGGCGTTCGTAGAAGGGGAGGAGGAGAGTTATTGTTTGGAAGGAGAATCCTATTATATTATATTATTTATATATTATTATATATTATATTATAGAATATTAAAGACAGTGTTATTAACACGAACGCTGAGACAATTGTTGCATTAGAGGAAAATGAGAGCTGTTTCTTTAAGGCTACTATCAGTTGGTATTGAAGTCCAGAGTGAAATTCATTATGGGTATTGTACTTCGGAAAAGACTGTAACCCTGCTAATCTATCTTCATAAAAACAAGTAAAGTGGTTATGCATCGGCTAATGTTGTCCATCTCATCATTTCACGAGCATCAACTAACGAGTTGTTACGCTGCCGCCGGGAAAAGTTCAAGCGGATAAGTAACACGATGCTCTCGCTAGGGACACAGGACGCTAACTGATGTGACGAGCTGCGTGGATAGAGCAAAAACAATCAACTTGCCTGCGATTTTTTGGTGCGTGACGTTCGTATCCCGATATTTTGTTCGTAACCAGGGGCAAAAATTTTGATGAACTGCGATTCGTAACCTGAATTATACGTATGCCGGAACGTTCGTAACCCGAGGTTCCACTGTACTTAAAAAAAATCGAGCAAATAAAGCCATGGGTGTTGTGGCAAGTTAGAGTCAGGTGTTTTTTCCCTCATTTATTACTCTTAAAATGTTCTGCTTGCTGTTGAACTGACGCTGAACTGTATGTTGGTGTGAAGAAACACAGAAACGGCGATCAAAACCAGTTCAAAACAGAGTGCGCTCTCTACCCTGATTGGTGGCTTGCTGTGGGCTAGACGTGTTGTTTTTATCCACTCATAAATAAAAAGGAACGACTGATTTTGTAGTTCCTTTGACTTTTAAATGTAGTGAATTTAGAGTGAAATCTTACTAAATGGAAATACTTCAGTGAACACGAACAGATACTTAAAAAAGCAACTTAAGTATAGTAAGGACTTACATTTATTTTATTATTGTCCACCACTGATGAGTTGGGACTGGGATTCTGCAGGATGTAGCAAAAAAGTCATGTGTACAGGTTTGAAGTTAATGGCTGTGAGTGATTGGACAGATTCAAAGCTTATGGGACAAACGAAGAGCCCATTATAAAGAATAAATATAAATCATGCATTTATTGCAGGTTATTTACAAAAATGAATAGTGTTCATTTATTTGTCTGAACAAGCAATTGATAGATTCAATGGTTTAGATTTTTCGTTTGTTTAGGCCACAATTTTGCCAGGTTGTACCATTTATTCATTAGAAAATCTGTATTATTTGTCTTGCACATTTCTTGATTTGTAATAGTTTTATTTCTAATCATTCTACTAAGAAACTTTCTGGTTTGGGAGATGCCAACCAATGGCTTAAATCTTAACACAGATAATGACATTATGTTACAAAACAATTTTATATATATGCACTAGGACAATTCCACATAAGTGTATAATTTAAAGTGCTGCAAAGTAATAATCTTGTTCTTTAAGAATTTAGATAAGTAAATTGATATACTAAACCACTGCTGATGACACACAAATTCACTGATCTGGTTAACCCTGGTTAGAGGTTGAATATTTATTCTAACTTCAATTTCATCATAATAATGTGCATGCATTGCTGCCCCACCAACTAAAAGATAAAAGTCGAGAATTATTTTAGTTGTCTTGGTGTATTTTTTTTTAATCAAACATCAACTTGAAAAATATTTTATCTTGCATGTAGCTGAATATGAATATATAATTGAGATAAAATAAATAATGCTTCCTAAACAAATAAAAATGTAGATAGATTTTGGGATAATTGGGATATCTTTGCACAAAACAAATAAGTAAGGTTTTTAGTCAAAGGGGGTGTATATATATATATATATATATATATATATATATATATATATATATATATATATATATATATATATATATATATATATTTATTTATTTATTTTCTGCCAGCAGTTTGATTTACAAACAATAGAAATGCTTTTATTAATAGAGTCACTGCTCCATATATCCCATGACGATACACACGATGCACAGAGCAGCATATCTCTGCTTGCAAAAGAAAAAAAAAAAATCCTAATTAAAGTTTACAGCACAAAGACTTTGTTTCGCTTACTAAACATTTTCAGGTACAGCAAACTTTCAGTAAGCTTTCTTGAAGGTTAAGTAAAAAACTTATTTTTAAGTTAAATCTAATTTTGATTTATACTAAATTTTTGACTATGTTTACATTTGATGGCTATGTTTTGAGGTATAGTGAGCTTGTGTAATTAGGCACATTAGAATTAAGCTAGAATAATTAACAGTTCTGACAGTCATAGTCCAGTACACTTCCTGTTTAGCGGCTAACGCAAACGCTATTGATTCTTTAGCGTTTTCATTCTCATGTGCAAAACAAATCTTATTTCCGGTACGGAGTGAGTAGCCAGAGTGACATTGCACTAACTCTAGTTTATTTTTTTTATACAACTGCCATTGTTGTGAATGTTTTCAAGTTTAATAATATATTTTTAAAAATGCAACCTGCCACCTAATACGTTCTTGAGGAACGCAGATTTGACCTATGTTTCACACGTAAAAAGGATTGCATTCAGTACGTGTGCTGAACTGAATGCCTCCCTTACATCACCCTTACACACATACCATTAACTACATGCTAAGTTTATGGTATTAACCCTGATTCTCAACCTCTGTTCGAGATCTCAAGAGGTGAGGACTTACTAACCGAGGTTTGTCCTTTAAATAAATCTAATATTGACTGTCTGATGTATGTAAAAAAAACAAGAAGTTTCTGCGTCAAGTGTCAAGTGTCAGCATAGTGATGGGATTTTACTGGTACTCATGATATCAAAAAACATGATGTTGTTCACAAGAGTGTTTGAAGTACAGATAAATTATGTATAATACTAATAATATTCCTTTTCTTCTTCTTCTGCCTCTAATTATTATTAATATATTAGTACATGATGTTTATGATCTGTGATGTATCTGGACAGTGTCATTTGGTACCCTGAAAGATTCTTAATTCTTGATTATTAAAATGAATGAATTATTTTGAATAGAGGCAAAATATGGTTTAAGACACATTACTTCACAAACCTTCACCTCAGTGTTCTAATTAATATTATTAGCATTTGAAAGCGTAGCTCAAGAATCATAAAAATAGATAATGTTAATCTCAGTTGACCTCTGGTTAATGCTCTGGACTTATGAGATATCAAACGCTAAAGAAACAAAATGTCAAGCACATGCTAACAGATTTGTATGGCACTTCATATTTTCCAGAATACTACTGGCCGATGCCACTGAGCTGATCTAGGTGATAATGTGACTTAGACCAATGTCGAGTACAAAACCAGGCCATTGTCCAGTGGGTAACCACAATAATAAATCTCAGGTGTTGTATCTGTTTCTATGCTTGGGCTTGCCTGAGTTTAGAGTTGTGCTCACTTTCTTGTTAATATTTTCTGTTGTAAACCAGTTAGACTATAAATTGTGTTTAAAGGGCTTAAATCACTATTTTTAAATGACATATGCAACATCCCCAATGTGATACATTTGCCCCATTCAAGTAATGCAATAAGTCCAGGAAGTGTCTAGATATTAATCTTTGGCTGTAAACATCAACCTGATATAGACATCAGTTGTTCAGCCTTAGTAATAAGATCCAACGCAGCAGCGTTGCTTTGCTGCTTGTGTATTCTCATTTGTCCTGCCAGCTTCTTGTGACATGATGTGCATGTACAATAAAAGCTGATGCTGAAAATCTCTTGTGACACTTAGCAGAACATGCAATGCTATCAACCCTGATACTGTACAGTGTACATAACTTTGTGGCACCTGTTGAGTACCGTAATACTGTTATGGGCTTTCACTAAACTAAGTGTCAATGGATGTAACACACTGCACACTGGGAATTTGTAGCATGATTCCACTGAGGCTTCCAAACATATCTCAATCATTTTGTTCCTTTGCACAGTTGATTCCCTGCGCAGTCAATAAATACACTTCTCTGGGAAAAGAGCTTAAAAGGTAATCTTTTGATTTTAGAGACACTATTAGAGATATTTGTGGTTACACAGGATAATGAGAGCAAGAGCGAGCTAGTCATCATAAGTTTTATCTAATTCTGTGTTACTTTGCTGATATTAACCAGCAATAAAAAAAAGATTACCGGGTCTAGCGAAAACCTAGAGTTAACTTTGCATGTGGAAACGATTTTTATAGTTTAGTTTATATAGTTAAACGTTCGATTTGATTATTTGATTATTTTTGCTTGTCTCCAGTGTCTCAGGAGTGCAAGATCCCAAAACCGAACATGAGTGCAGCACTAATCCATGACAAATTATTTATCAAAGCATATTGGGAGAAAAAAATTTCAAATCATGTCCAGATCACAGAGAATGAAGAATCTAGGATGAAGAGTAGTGCTCTGTCAAAGTAAGAACAAAACTTTCTACATTTGATATTATAATATATAATATGTAAAAATAAATCAATTATAATTACATTGCTTTTCATATTGATTTATTTATTTTCGAATAATAATAAGTGTTTAACAGCGTAGAATAAAGGATTTGCAAAACATTTTTTAAATATATTTTCACTTTTATACTTATATATAAAACTTTTCAAAATTAGCATACTAATAATATGAAAGATGCTTTGTAAATGCTACGTATTAAACCTTGTTATAGTAATAATAATAATAATAATTATTATTATTATTACTGCTACTTCTACTAAACTAATCCAAGAAACTAATCCAAGAGATGTGAAAATTAGATGGTGCCTGTTACAGTTCAATAAAGTTTATATGTTTGTAATGTATATTATTTTAGAATAATTTCAGTTGGCTATTCATATTATTTTGCATTCTGTCATTCTGTCACTGGTTGACAACATATGTCCCCTGGATAAATGCGACACCACGACGTAAATGTTTATTCTACTTTGTGTTTATCTAGGCTTCGTGACGAATGGCTAATGAGACTTGAGAACCAAACAAAACATATCAAGAACATCAATGACACGCAGGCCATGTCACCAAAGGTCAAGCAGCATGATCAGGAATGATTTAAGATGAGCTTCCCTTTACACATTACTCTGGATTACTGGCTATGGAGCAGATAACAATATAAAATAAAAGTTAATTTATTCATACATAACATGTTGTTTATATTATTTATTGAATACGTAAATGTTAGACATTTATGTTTGTTAGTAAATGTCTGGTGTTCTAGCTGGTTGGGCTGCTTTCAATAAACTGGTACACAAGCATCTGCTCTCTATATATATCTTGACAGTATGTCTGTGGCTCCTACCTTTATTTGAAATCGCATTCTGAATAAACTGGCAGCACATTGTCTTACAGTCTTACATTACATTTTTTAGACCTTAACAATAGTTTCAACTATTTTCAGATGTTAAAGAAAAGTAATGTGCTTTAAATACATCTACCTATCTATATTTACCTATAAACATTTTAATAGAATGCACATCTTTCAGTTAAATTTGTAGACAGAATTGATACCTGGCTTATATACTTTAACAATAAAAAGATTACCACTACTGAATAGATATGAAAGATGCTTTGTAAATGCTACGTATTAAACCTTGTTATAGTAATAATAATAATAATAATTATTATTATTATTATTACTGCTACTTCTACTAAACTAATCCAAGAAACTAATCCAAGAGATGTGAAAATTAGATGGTGCCTGTTACAGTTCAATAAAGTTTATATGTTTGTAATGTATATTATTTTAGAATAATTTCAGTTGGCTATTCATATTATTTTGCATTCTGTCATTCTGTCACTGGTTGACAACATATGTCCCCTGGATAAATGCGACACCACGACGTAAATGTTTATTCTACTTTGTGTTTATCTAGGCTTCGTGACGAATGGCTAATGAGACTTGAGAACCAAACAAAACATATCAAGAACATCAATGACACGCAGGCCATGTCACCAAAGGTCAAGCAGCATGATCAGGAATGATTTAAGATGAGCTTCCCTTTACACATTACTCTGGATTACTGGCTATGGAGCAGATAACAATATAAAATAAAAGTTAATTTATTCATACATAACATGTTGTTTATATTATTTATTGAATACGTAAATGTTAGACATTTATGTTTGTTAGTAAATGTCTGGTGTTCTAGCTGGTTGGGCTGCTTTCAATAAACTGGTACACAAGCATCTGCTCTCTATATATATCTTGACAGTATGTCTGTGGCTCCTACCTTTATTTGAAATCGCATTCTGAATAAACTGGCAGCATATTGTCTTACAGTCTTACATTACATTTTTTAGACCTTAACAATAGTTTCAACTATTTTCAGATGTTAAAGAAAAGTAATGTGCTTTAAATACATCTACCTATCTATATTTACCTATAAACATTTTAATAGAATGCACATCTTTCAGTTAAATTTGTAGACAGAATTGATACCTGGCTTATATACTTTAACAATAAAAAGATTACCACTACTGAATAGATATTATTGATGATGGTGGATGTTTCTCAGTGCTGCAGTGTCACTAACTGTTAATGTGTGGTTTTAGATCACAAAATTGTGTTTTATTTAAAACAGTACTCCTACAATGTATTTAAACCTCCTGGACCTCACCCACTACTATTTGAATCACTGTGATATGAATGATCCATCACACTAATAACATCTGTTCAGTACTGATCCTATAGCAGACACTGATGGACTGACAACAGGGAAATTTACAAATTGTGTACAGTTCAGTTGTATAAATGTAATTATAGTAACATGCTCTCAATAATCGTAACTTACAAATGGCATAATTGTATACATGAAACCCAATAAATATTTCCTCCTGATAACTTTTTAAATGAGAACTTTCGCAAAAAAAATTCTCTAGTCACCAAATGGGTTTTAAAAAGCCAAAATGCCACAAAGATCATGCACAAGATTACGATTTACCACAATTATAAAAAAAAATATATATTTCTGTAAAAATCTAATGTAGCCAAACCAAATGAAAATGTAAAAAAAAAAAAAAAAAGTGTGCATAGTGTGTGTATATTTTATATATACACACACACACACACACACACACACACACGTTTCATATTTGGCTTCTTAACAAGAAGAAAAATCAGATAATGGGGAAATAAAAGATATTTACTCAAACAGCTGCTGGTGTATTTTATTTTTATTTGTTGCTCAAAAAGACATTCATAGCTGTATGAACAATTACTCTACACTTGCAAACAAAGCCCTTTCTATTTTGCTTTCATTTGAAACATGTTTAATACTTCAATTCAAGCACTAAAAGTTTAAAGGTTTTCAAATAATCTTGGGATTTTGCTTATAAGTTTTTATCATAAAATTATAATGTCAACAAAGATTTTACACACAGAAGTGTTCTGGTCTGGTCAGTACTGGCGAGACACGCAAGAGAATCAAATACAACTGTAAAGACAAATCTTCAAGTTTACATGTAAAGAGTTTTTTTTCCTTCGGGAGCATACAACTACTTCTTCTTCTTCTTTCCTTTCTTTCCTCCTTCTCCTTGTTGTGCTCCTGTTTCATTTCCTCCACTCTTCTGTGTTCTTGTTTTTAACTTTGGAATCATCTCAGCCACGTAGAACATAATATCGTTTTCTGAAAAACAAAGTAAATATCACATCACCATAAAGCACAGACAGGAAGTGAAAATCCCTAGATCCACCTTAGTAGCACTCTTACAGTTACAGCGTTTTGCACAGGTAACACAGACCAAACACATTTAACATGGGATAATCAGTAAGAGCATTTCCCTTGTTGGTAAGTGGTAATAGATACATGCATAAATTTGGTGTGATTTATAGAGTTTTGGTGTAGATCTTTAACTAGCATTAAAAATAACACCATACTAACAGAACAGACTCCATTCTCATAACATGGATTACATAAAATGTTGGTAACATTCCTTCGAGATTCTGGTCATGGAGACATGGTTACTTCATGGCTTTAATACATGTACATTCATGCTGCTAATCACCCATTCTTCCACATCTAAAGGGTGTTCTTTTAGTTTCAGCTCTGATGACCAGGAGACCACTGAAGAACTCAGGAATCATGGTCATATTCATGGAACTAATTCAAAGTGACTTTTGCTTTCAGACGATCGTGCTGAAATTAAAATGGGTAAATTGTGGGCATGATGACATGCACATGGCCAGCGACAATATTTAAATAGTCTGTGGCATTCAAACAATGCTTAGCTTGTGCTAAGGGGTGCAGTGTGTGCCGTACATCAGTACACCACCGCCAACCATCCAAACTGTTGACACATGGTAGGCTGGGTCCACGTTGATGCCAAATTCTTTTGCAGAAAGTGATATTCGCCAAACCAGACGACATGCTGTTCTCTCTGAAATGCTTTGATTCTTACTATAGTAGTCAAGAGTATAATCTTTGTATTGAGTTCAAGCCAAACTCTGATGTGTTATCCCTTCCTAGCAGTTTGTTTGGGACACAGCAAATTGAAACAATTAAAAAGGATTTTAACCATGAGTTAATCATACCAATGTAGCATTATTTAAAAAATAACCACGTAAAAACAATCAAGCAGAAATGTCGTAATTGCAGCCCAAATTAGACATTTACACAAAGATTCACGTGAACTACTGCAAAACAAAACAAAATTTGTCACATCTAACTAATTGATTTGCATCATAAGCTGAAACTACCATATACAATAAACCAGTGTTTAAGGAAGCTACGGTCACCCTGTGGTTAGAGTGACACTTAAAAGGGAAGCTAGTAGAAATTAGCATTTAATCCAATGCAACAGGCTGACAAACTAGTATTTTAAGCGAATTACAAGGTTTCGGTGTAATGGCATCTTCATATGGATGTATTTACAGGTCATTATAATTTGTTCAGTTCTGATACTGGGAACTGTAGTAAGAACAGTGGTAAAAACCTTCACAAATGTAAACACAAACCTGATGCTTATATAATGCAAGGCAGGATATTATTACCTCATCAATCAGAGTTTTGGCATATGCAACTGATTTTTCACAATACCAAGTCGAAATAAAAGCTGGATAAAATACTAATATACAGAGGGGTGTAAGTAATAATATAGTATTATGCTAGATTAAACACAAGCTGCATTGACACTTACTAGAGGTGAATTTCTCCTGACACAAACGTCCATCCTCATGTTTGATTTGAACTCGCACTCTTCCTCTGAACTGTACGTCTCTATTCCATTCTCTTGGATACAGTTTGTTCTGTATGTGGGAAACCCAAAGAGAAAAAAAGAAAAAAAAGATCCTGTAGATTAGATTACAGAATGTATATATAAATAACAACTTAGTACAGAGAGTATATCTTAATAATAATAATAAAAATAAATAAAACAAAACGTTGTGTACGTGAATAACCTGCATACAGTACCTCAACTCTGACATTCATCCCTGCTGCAGTTAAGACATCCTTGATTTCAGCACAGGAAGGGTTTTCCACAGCCTTGAAGAGAATTTTGATAGATTAATATAAACCAAAAAGTTACAAAATCCAGAAAGATAAAATTTCTGACAAAAGAAATAATAATGTACAAAAACATATGTGCTTAAGTATATAAACTTCACACAAATTTGTGAAATCTAACCACTGCTTAAAGAAAATGTTTTATAAACAACCCCGCATACAATGATGCTTAAACGTTTGTGACCTCTTTAAAAAATATCTGAATAAATATCAGATTTTCAGTACCCAATTAAACAAATGAGACAGAAAATATTATACTTGGTCATTTATTTACATACAATATTACATGTGAATTGTAAAATTTAAACTCAGGAAATGGCAGTTAAGTTGTAGGTGAAATAAAGGTTGTTTGAAGATTTTATCAACAGGATGACAATCGAGTGTGAATGAACATTTACCGTAATTTCCGGACTATATAGCGCACCCTTGTATAATAATTTTACAAATATTTATATTTAACATAAATAAGCCGCACCTTGTGTATAATGAACTTTACACAGGCTTTACCGAAAGAAAGTGTCTGTTACACGGTGTAACGGGTGAAATATGTTGTGGCTCCTTTAAGAGCAGAGCGGCATTTTGGGAACAGCACGTCACTGCATTCTTCCGGTGTGTGCGTGTGATACTGAGGATTATGTGCTCATTATTTTCTGATGCTCATTTCTAAGTTTCTTTGACTAACCCGTAACGCTGTAGCCAAGAAAAATAAAAAAGCATGAGTTTTGGAAACCTGTCTGTGCTTATATGATTTCTGTTGCAACTGGAGTTAGCGAGCTCTCCCTTCACCCAGACTCAACACGTTACAACGGCTTGTATCTAAATAGTAGCCGACCAAGAAAGTCATTGTTCACTGTCTTCCTCCTTCCTTTCACAACTATTTCTCTCAGGAGTTTATCGTGTGCGTTTAAAAATCACCATCGGTGGAAGTTTTTTTCCTGAAGCCGTGCAGCTCAGAACACAGGTGAGGTGCGTTTTTTCGTTTCCTTTCGGAAATTTCATTGGTCTATTGTTATGGGGTTCAGTTTTTTGGCTTGAAGTTTGTGAAACCGGGAAAAACCCAGTAAAAATCCATAATTTAGCCGCTTCGCTGTTTAAGCCGCGGGGTTCAAAATGTGGGAAAAAGTAGCAGCTTATAGTTTTAAATTTTTTTAAGGAACAAGGATCTATGATTGCCTGATCTTTCACAGGTATGTGGACTATTGGATTTTTTTTTTCATATAATTTTTGTCTTTCATTTGCCCATTTCTGGGTCTTTTTTGTCTACTTGGCACCATATCTTAAAATGCCTATATGCACTGTTAGGGAAATAACGATGTGTAGAATAGGGCAGTATTTATTACCCCATGAACAGTGAGACGGCTAGTCAGAGACAAAGTTACAAAAATAGTAGTGTTTCAAATGTGCAAAACAGATAAAATGGTAGTGTTTGGGGGTCCCCAATGATCTGAATATACAATTCGACACCACATAACCTCTATGAAACTAATTATCTGGAAGGCCTGCCAAAGTAAATTTTCCTTGATCTGATCTGATAATTCAAGTGACTTTTTTTTCTTTGAATCTCGTTCATCAAAATTAACCAATCTTTTTATGAGTCATTTAGTTCATTTCATTCCTTTGATCAAAAATGAAATAAAAATGTTACATTTTTAAAAAGATGATTCCCCCAAAACGAACTCTGACTATAATTTCAATAATGAATATATGCATGCATTTTATATCTGCATATCGTATATAAGTGTCCCCTGAGAAAAGATCGAACGACTCGTACTGGAAGAGTTGAGAACTAAAACTACTCCATTCTGTTTCTTCTACATAAACTACAGAGGTCCTGCGATGCTTTGCTCATGCGCGTAAAGTGGGAAAAATGAACGAATCACTCTTTGGGACTCGTTCTCCTGAGTCACATTAAAGACTCGTTCAAATTCAACGAATCGTTCACATGAATCAATCACAGACATCAAAAATGACAATAATTAAGAAGCTGAGTATATTATCTCTGGGTCTTACCTTCTCAACTGGTATTCTTCGCCCCTCTGCTAATGTCTTTTTACTGTTAATGTAAGCTGGGTATAAACACAAGTACCTGCAAGAAAGAATGGTGATTTTTAGTCAAACACTAGCACGAAGAAAAACACACACACACACACACACACACACACACACACACACAATCTGTGTTTCAACTCTGCACACAGACTTTCCATTTTCTGAATGTTTTTGCTAGCTTTTAAAACATTTAAAAAGAGACACTTTGTACCACACATGTCGCCTGTGTTTTTAGCCCATTTTCATGTGAACAAAAAATTAACGCTGCATATGTTGTATTAGGATCTTTTCTCTGTCAAATCAACCTGCTGATAAATTCGCTTACCTGGTTTCATCAGCAGGGTTGGTTGTTAAATAAGCCATCTTACGTTATATTAGGTTTCTGGTGTAAAACTCTGATATTGGACGAATATGTTGCCGGAGCGACACGCTCACATTTCTGAAAAGCTACATATACCTCATCATTACAGAAACAGGAAGCGGCGTTGCTTCTGCACGCTTCCTCTGCTCAGTCCACAGCGCCTTTGCTGGCCAGGAGGTGGTATTGCGCCGGGACAAAGGGGTAGACTGTGTATAGCTTTGTATAGCTAAACCATTCCAAACATTAGCTGACACAACTTAAACTTAAGGTAGGTTAATAGGGTAAAAGGTTAGGTTGATAATAACTATTTATAAGGTTTGTAAAACGGTTGCTGTGTCAGCAATATTTGATTATGACAGCAGGCAAACCCTAACTACTTCAGCTGTGTATGTAGCAAGCTAGTTACCTTGCTAGCTAAGCTAGTGCAATAAGACTGGATGTTGAAGAAGCAAAATCATATTTAAATAAAAATGTTGTGTTTGCAAAATAAATATTTCATGACTATTGCTTTGCTCTGACTTTAAAGAAGAAGCTTCGGGATTGAAGGAGACGAGAGCTGTACAGTGATTGGATGGATGGATGTGTGTTTACACTATAGAAGTGACCAGAAGAAATCGAGTGATTTGGTGTCTATATGTGAGAAGGCCCTGGAGGACTTCCCTCGACGTGTTTTGCCGTCATTTACACCTTGGTTTCCTTCTACTAATGACAGAAACTGTGCACTTAAACCTAAAAAATCTCCACCAGTTATTACATTAAACCAGCAGGAATGGTTTGGAAATGCCCCTCATCAACCAGATGTTTTTTCTTCAAATCGCTGTATAGATGATCAAGAAAAATGTGTGAACACTAGTAAGAGGAAATCGATATCATTGCCAGTAAACGTTGACACACACTTCAAGGCAGATTCTGAAAATGTGGCAAAGAGATGTAAACGCACATGGTGTGTCTTCCCACCAAAAACAAAAACACCTCAAAAAACACAAGACCTCTCTAGAGAGTTCCACAAAACTGTACAGAAATATGGACTCGACCTGCACCAGAGAGCGAAATGGATCATTTCTGAGCTGAACTGTGCTACACAGAGCATTGAAGAGGTTTGGTCTAAACTCAGCCATGCTGTGAAGCACTCCAGACTTCCGACATGCAATGCCAATTATCAAAGAGACTTGTTCCAAATCTGGGTGTACTGTGACATAACATACTGTGAATATATAGGAAAGTTCTTGCTAGAAAATTTCCAGCTCTCAGGGGAACTCACTTTAGCTGTTCATAAACTAGGAGACATTTTTAAACTGTAATTAGTTAAACATGATATTTTATTAGTACAAGTGATGAAAACTAAAACATTAACTCCACATTTGTGCATTCGTTCAAATAAAAACAAACAAACAAAAAGCAAAAATGGTAAAATTAAAAAAGTACTTTTTAATGCTCCCGTTGAGAGCTTTATTATAATGATATATGATATATTTAAAGCATGATGCTGGGTGGTACATCATCATATCCTTTTTTAAAGCAGTTTTAAATTCCTGATTTACTGTATTGTCTGTCTGCTATGAATTGTAAAACATTTTTAATAAAAATTATTATTTTTTAAAGATCTTTTGTGGAACTTTGTCTCTTTGTGGATCTTTTGTGTTTAAAAAACACCTGCAACAATTCAGAAAATTAAAATAATTATATTATTGGGAGATCATAAATTGAATAAAAAGACTGCTTGACTATCAATCATATTTCAGAACACAATGGCTTAAAAAAAATTACATAAAGTACAATACATAATTTGTGATTTTTTTTATTGGATCTAAATTAGAACACATTGATGCTGGGCAAAAATGTATTGATTATGGTTTAAGATGGTAAAAAGTGACAAAGCTGAACACTAGAATTTGCATTTATTATTGTAAAACTTGGCAGACACCCACCGCGATCAATATACATTTTGGTTCATTAGTTCAAAGAGTAAGAAAAGGAAATATATATAAAAAATTTAAGGACGTTTGGAAGAGGTAGGTATTTAGATATCATTTGTAGACAGCTGGTGGCTCAGCTGTTTAGATATGAGAGAGCACTGTTTCCCAACCCGGGGGGTTCGCGACGCCCACTAGGGGTCGCTAAAAATGTTCAAGGAGTCGCCAAGCGCACTCTTGATTTATTGTCATTTTTTTTGTAATTAATTTGTTAATTTCAGTTATACAGCAAAATAAAAAAATATTTTTGTGCATACAAAGTTATTGTTGTGTTTTAACTGATGTATGTTTTAAGTTTTTAGAATACAAAACAACAAGTACAATAATGTATTAATTCTCTGATTGAATGATATATATTTTTAGAAATGAGCAAACTGCTCTGTAGCACTGTATCTGCAAAGAATTTGAAGTAGAACTGCCAATTTGAATATTAAATAAACAACACGTAATATAATATGACATGAGCTGTGAATGGATGAGCCAAAAATAGGTAAAACCTGTTTAAATGTGGGGGGAGGGGGGAGCACTGTGATAGACAGAAGGACTGTGATAGACAGAAGGCATACACATATCCACTTTCATAATGTATTTGATTTTACAGTCTATACACTCTTGAGAACAAACTGTCTATTGATACCAGTAAACGGACCAGAACTGGTGCTGGCACATTGGTTTTGCCTTGCCTCAGGTTAGGTCCTGCAGATGCATACCAAGTTCTGTGTATATGTGGAAAGTCTTTGCAAGTTTTCTAGGCATTACCCTGAAAAGACATATGCAATTGGACAAATTTGTTGGACTAGCAGAAAGAATAAGAATTAACAAAGTAAAATAAAAAACAGGGTGCTGTTTGAGACAAGAACAAGAGACGTAGAAGTATCTTTTTCAGGATTTATTATGCATCATCAGAATGTGCTGTTTCATGTTAGAGTCAAGGCTAACTAATGATACACACATTAAGAGTTTATAGGCACTGAGTGAGCAATCCTTAAATGTAGGAAAAATAGAACTGAAAAGCCAAAAGTCCTTAAAGTGTCTTACCAGGTCCGATGCAATTAACATAATAATATCAACCTCAGGCTACTTAATTCACAATGGTTTCAGAAAGCAAATTAACAAAAGCCCATCTAAGAAAAATGATGATAGATATAGGACAGTGTTTGCATACAGTTGGATTGTATCATCTTTATCTTAAATGCACACAATGTATGTCTCTTTGGTGTTTCATGTGACGATATTGAAAGAACAGAAGGTCAACTCATTTTAAAGTTGCCTTAGAGTTTGCTTAGTGCCTATTCACCGTCAGTGTTTAACCCTCTAATAGGAAAAGGTATGCTAAGCTATAATGCTTAAATACTTTAAAACAGGGGTCACCAACATGGTGACTTTTCTAAAAATAGCTCACCATAGTGCCATTTACCAGTGAGCTGCATCTAATTTTCTTTGTTGCTATTCTTTTTTTTAAATCACACTTGCATTGGTATGAAGTTTTTTATATAGTTATATAAGTTAATATAAGTTATATAAATAAAGCTTTGCATATTGATATTTATTTGTTTCTTACCCTGTTAAATCATTGTTGACAATTATTGTGAGAAATTATTAACATGATCGGTGTCTTCACATAGATGAATATCATTAATTATTAATAATAACATATAATTAAAGGTAAATTGAGCAAATTTGTTATTTCAGAAGTGTGTATCAAACTAGTAGCCCTTTACATTAATCGGTACCAAAGAAGTAGCTCTCAGTTTCAAAAAGGTTGGTGACCCCTGCTTTAAAGGATGTTACTTCACCAGTCTACAACGATCCACAAAATCATGCCCCAGTCTGCCACACAGTGGCGCTACAAATGGTTTTAACTTTTAAGACCTTAAGTGTCTTATATCACTGAAATCCTTGGCAGTCCTTGGCTTCATAAGCGGAAAAAGCATATAAACATCGTTATGTGTACAATATTGGCTAACTGAAATGTTCCCTAGGTGTCAATGTGTGAGATTTATGCCTGTCTTGTGCCCAGTGTTCTTACAAAAACACAACAAGCTTTTTAGCATAATAGCAATCAGGTGCACTTTGAAAAGAGATTATCACAGGATATGACACGTTACACCCTCTTTTTTGGTAAATAAGGTTTTTATTTTAATTACATTTTTATGTTTGTTAATTATTTTCACTAAATTGTTAAAATGGAGCTAAGCAACAAACAAATCATATTGTAATACATAAAGGTAATTGGTAAAACAAAAAATGTAAATACTGCATATAATTAACATTTTTAGAAATAAGCAAACTGCTGTATCTACAAAGCATTAAAAATGGAACTGCTAATTTTAAGAAAATAAACAGCTCAAAATAACGTATGACATGAGCTGTAAATGGATGCGCAGAAATGGGTAAAATCTGTTTTCAAAGATATACAATGTGTCTGCAGTAAAAAAAGGGTCACTCATGTACACATCTTCCAAGAAATATTAACATTTTACCTCAAGAGCCGATTTTAGTAAATACATGTTTATTTTCTTTGAGACTTACATTAAGTGTGCTGGTATTCAACTAACTGTTCAATGGAATACTATGTTAGTTGCATATCACAGGATCTGGCCTCTAGAATGAAAAGTCATGGTCTTGATTCAAAATTCTTTCTCATGAAACACGCAATTCACTGTAATTGAGCAACACTCTAACCGTGCTAACCACTGAAAGTTTTCAACAACTCACTCATTACCGTTGTCCATTTCTTGGCTGTTCCACTCCGGATGTCAGATCATAACAAGTAGGGCAAGTAGTTTTTTTTTATTTCCTTACCTTTTAGATTAGATTTTCTAAAGCGTTTTTTTCTGGATATTTTGTCTGTTGGTAAATACGGAAAATACAAGTTTGTACAAAATATTTCAATCGTTTAATTGTTCTTTGTTTACAGATGAGTAAAATGTCTTTGTGTGTATAAATTGCAATGAAAACAACTCACTTTTGCTGTTTTATATGTAATTTTGCAAGGAACAATTAAAAAAAAAAAAAAAGTGCTTCTAATTTCTTAACTTTACTCTTAACCTTAAACTTATGTATGTAATGTCATAATGTTTATGCCACAAACTTATTATTTCTTTAAGGTTGCTTTCAGTGCACAGGAAGATGTGCAGATGCACTTTCGGCCTGCTCTTCTGCATCTTCTCTCTATATCAGTGTAAGCAATATAGTACTGAAACTAGACAAAAAAAAATACTTCAATAAATACTATATAATATTTCAAGTCTAATTCTTGTATATTTGGAATAAGTAGATGGAGTTCCCTTAAAGTGGCATGGAAAAGAACTTACACAAAATTATGCAGGTAAACACTTATAAGCTCTGTAAGCTCTTAGTTAACTTTTGGATTGAAATTCAGGTCAAAAATTCAAGCAGTGTTTTAAAAAACTGAAACATCTGAAGAACTTGGAACTTAGTTTGATAGAGTATAATGTACTATGGCAAGAAATGTGTTGTGTTAAAGACAACCGTGCAGCAAAAACACAATGCAGGTGCTAACACGCGTAAATACAGGTAGACTGATGTGTAACATGAAAGTAATTAAATAGTATTTAGCATAATACACAATACACTCAATTTAATGAATGATCAACTATGTACACAGAAATGTACAAATATATATTTCCAGGCATTATAAGGAAATTGCAAACAAAAGTTTTGGGGGAAGTTAAACTCTAATTGGTGAAAAGTGTAAACCACTTTGACATTACAGCAAATGTTGTTTTACAATAGGCTAAATATATAGATTTTACCAGATGATGTGTTCTGATCTCATAACTTAGATGATTTGTAATTCGTTTCTAATGATATAAATACCCAATGTGCTATTTCTTTAGCTTTTTGAAATGGAAGAGTTTAGAAGTAATTTTAAAATGTAACTACTAGTTATGTTAATGTTATGTTTTTATTGTTTAAAGAGCTTACTGTGAGTGGTAAGCACCTGAAAAAATGCGAGAACCACAGAAATGTGTGCGTTATGGATACAAAAGACTGTGCTTCAATAACACCACATGGGCAGGGTAAACAGTTTTATTATTCTTGATATATATTATTAAATGTACAGTTTACATTGTGTGTTTTCTTGTTTTGCTTGATAAATATCATCAGTATATTATGATTTATTTTGTGATTTTGTTAATTTCCCTCTAGGCTGAATATAGTGGCCTATCAATCAATCAATCTATTTATTCAATCCAGTTAGAAGTACAGTACTGTAGTTATAAAGGCTGGATTTCATCATTTTTTTATACTTGAGCATGGATGTCATACAGTTGCTCAATTGTATTTTCACTCCACCTCAGACAGGTTTTTGAATACATCATGCCGTTATCATGTTCTACAAAGATCCTTTGGCTGCAAATGGATTTATTTAAATAAACGCAAAGCCAAAACAATAAACTCATTGATTTTCAGTCAGTAAGTATGTATTTCGTTGTTTACCTTCTGAATGTTATGTTTTGTGCATCTGTCCCACACTGTCTTGTGGTGTCTGTCTGCACTGTTTACACTAGGTTTTACACGATGCACTTTATGTGGCAAGGACACTTACTTTAGTCCTTGCTCTGTGTTCTGTTATGTAACTTTATGTTGTGTGATGTAGCTCTATGTTGTTTAATGTAGCACCAGGGTTCTGGTGGAATGTTGTTTCATTTCACTGTGTACTGCGTCAGCTATATATGGTAGAAATGATGATAAGAGCCTCTTGACTTGACTTGAATATGTGATACATACATACACAGGAGCTGAGTGTGTATTTCATTTTGGGGAAAAAACATTATTTTTTTTTATTTTACATATTTTATTCATAAACATCTATCAGAAAAGAATTCATTTTCAGAAGCTTCTGTATCTATGCTTTCTATTGCCATTTTTCCATTTTTAATATCACTACAACCAAGAAAATTTACAAAATTTGTTGGCTTCTTTCAGACGTAAAAACTTCATACATTGTCCAAACATTTTTAACCCAGTTGCTGCTTTTAATATGAATATAATATCAAAGGATATCATCAACCAAATACAGTTCATCTCAGAAGCCTACGCAGTATCCCTAAAAGCAATAAGTAAGTTCACGATTCTTATAGTTGCACTGAACATATCTCATTGTGTACTCATTTTACTCATATTAATTTATTTCTGTCAAATAAATGTATAAATGTATAACAAATGTGTGTTTTAGCACAAGCGCCATGTCCTGTCATCACATCAGTGAATCCAGCAGTAACATCATTAAATGTAACCTGGAACACAGGTCACTGGCACAGCACGAAATGCCAAATCCATTACAAAAGCTCCACTACAGAAGAATGGACAGTGGTGCTTTTAGTACTAAAGGTAGCTGAACATCTTGGCAAAAGAAATATACAAGAAATGCAGTTTGTTGTTCTAAAAATGAAGATTTTTTTAAATTATCAGACCTATCCATTTTCAGGATTTACACTCTATCAATGACGAAGAAGAAGAATATAATTTTTCATATGTAATCGATGGCCTGCAGCCTTTTAGCCAGTACAGCCTTGCTGTTTCCTGCAGTGGGGGTTATGGGCTATGGAGTGATTGGAGTGAAGAATTTCAAAGCAAGACATTAGAAGCTTGTAAGTAGAAAAGGAAATGTTAAAACCAAAAATAAACAAGAAGAAGTTGCTCTAAAAAGTTGATTTTTGTTTTTAGTTCCCACTGCAGCACCTTCTGTCAGTTTTTATGTGGAGCCCACTGGCAACAGATTTAGGCGTCAAAAGCTGACACTTATCTGGAAGGTAAGTTCAAGCTACACTGGGCCTCATTTATTACTCAACTTGTTTGAAAAAATTTGTTGTTCAAAAACAATATCTGAATCCCTTGGGAGTTTGTATACATTTGCATATAAGGCTTTTATGTCACATAATTGGCACAAGTTGCTGCAATTGTATTTCTAAATTGCATTTTAAGTTTATATCAACTGCACATATACATTTGATAAAAGCAAAGTGTAAAACCCAGTAGACCCTGTAATATTGTATTAATTTAATAACTATTAAATATAAAAAAAAAGCATGGATGCAGAATAACACAAATTAAAACAAATATGACTAGTCATTCTTTTATGTGTTTGTACTGTATATGCAAAGGCACAGCTGATATTGGGTGGTTAAAAAATTATTAGGCTTGGCATTATCTTTTAATGCTGCACAACACGTTAGAGCCAGCACTAATTCAAAAAGCAATTTAAGCTATTTGCCAGTCTTTGATTCCAGTATAAATTACCCTTTAAACCTCTGGTTTGTTGTGTGCCATTAGCAGGCCACTGAAATTGCATTGGGAAGAGAGAGCTGCTTGCTAGGTCATTTAAACATAGCAGTTTTCTTATGTAATGCTCATGATCACTTGATTTGTTTCATTTTTATTTCACTTAATTCACACCAAATTAACATTTGTAAAAATAAACTCCATATTTGATCATGTATAGGTGGTAATATGGTGCTAAATAATATTTTTAAATCACTGGCATAGATGTGATTCAAAATAACTTGATTTTGTGCTTTCAGCTTTCTGTGACATTCGCCTTTTATAGAGTTTTGTGGCTATCGTTAATTACAAATCAATTGTGTGGTGAATATGCTTTTAACTTAATGATCAATTCCCATTCATAACCCAAGCATTAAAGCAAAAAGAAAGTCAGTGTTACAAAAATTTAAATCAGGCAGTATCCTACTGTATTCGCTGTATCCTACATAAACATCTTCACAAAACATTACTACACAAATGTTGACTGAGGCCCAATTTGTGTAAATGGGATTACAAGTAATAATAATAATAATAATAAAATTTTCACTACATGTTTAACTATAATATGCTGTTAATCCCTGTACATTAGGCTTTGGAGATAAAGGAGGCCAGAGGAGTTATTCTCGAATACGTGGTAACCTACACACCTACCAAACAGCCAGGTATGAAGAGAACAATTCGTACTACGGATCAGAAAGCAACCTTAGAGATGACTGCAGGTGATTATAACCTGACAGTAGTGGCCTGTAATAAAGCTGGACAGTCTCCTTCAGCTAATCTTCAAGTCAGTGCTGGTGTTTTTCAAAGTGAGCCTTTTCCTTCTCTAACGATCTAAAAAAACCATCACATTTTAACACATAAGGTTACTTTTCGGTTTCTGCAAAAGATGTTAGATAAGATCTTTAACTGCCTTTTAGAAGAAACAGCCCTGCTTCCTGTTTATGCAATACAGTGTCATGAATGTTATGTGCCTTTCAAAGGGTACAGGATTACTTTCAGTTTATATTATGGTTTATAATGTAAATTGAAATTGGTCCTTTCTGATTTACCTAAGTATTATGTTCTAAGCCACTGAAAATTTATGAAACCAAGTTCAAAATGCATGCACACTATAAACAAACAAAGAAAAGCAAAAAAATAAATAAATAAATAAAATTATAACAATATTACTTATAGGTCTGCCTAAGGTAAAAGGACTCTGGGCCAGTGGTGAAACATTTTCACTGAAGATTCGATGGGAGACAACAGCTGTGAATGTTAGTGAGTTCGCCATTGAGTGGTTCTCTTTTAGTGATGTTGCCTCTAAACAATGGAAAAGACTAAACGGCTCAACGTTTTCAACCGTTCTGACAGGTAAAATCTGCAACTGATAATTCAGGAGTACACCAGGAAGATGAGTGAAAATATTTTTTTATGAATAAATATGTGAATGTGCGCCAATATATAACCTTGATACCAGCACGATTAAGCCAAAATGTCACAATTAGGTGCAGTTGCTGCAATCAGATGCTAGAAATTACATCCACTGATACAAAACACAGTGTCTTCTCTGCATCTTTACATACATAAGTACAGGTGTTCATTTTGGAACACAAAAATAGTACATAAGCCCTGTAAGGAGAAAGAAATAGAAATAACTTATGCCTACCAAACAGTCAATTATTCTTGCTTCAGCATGGATTAAATTTATAGAATTTAATTGGTAAATAATCATAAATTACATAGTATAATTTGTTTTACTTTTAAAGGTTGTGGTAACTGAAATGGGTTCAATATCTATTTCTGCCTCAAATTGTATTTCAGGTAACATCAAGCCCCAAAATACCTACAGCATCAGTGTATATTCACTTTTCGGGACTCTGTGTGCACCTCCAGAAACAATTCATGCCAGTGTAGAGAATGGCAGTAAGTAAATATACACATATTCCAATACTATATTATGTAATTTTTACTAAATTGTGATGTGCTAAATATTGATGAGGACATTGAACATAAAACTACACCTACAGTACCACCAATGATCCACTTGATTAGACTGTCAAAGATTTAAAAAAAAAAGCTAATGTGCCAACTCCTTAGTGTGTGTGTGTGTATATATATTATTATTATTTGTATATATTGTTTTCTTTCATAATACTTACAAAAATGGTCCAAAAGAGCTATGATATTTTACAAAACATTTAACATAAATGATTTCATACAAATATAATGTAATATATGTTCCAGAATTGATTTATAAATAAAAAAAAAAAAAAATAATTATTTATTTTGTCAGATGTTGTTTCATACAAAGATTATTATCACATCTAATAATCTTTTTGAAGTATATCAAACAAGTAGCCTTAATATTCTTTTGCACTTCTGCAATCACTGATGTATAGACACATTTATTGTATTTTATTTTTGTCTTTTTTGTTTGTTTTTGCATTTTTGACTCTTATATAAACTACTAACATATTCCAAACACCCACTACATCTGTAAAATATACAATATCATGTATACTACTACTATTATTATTTTTAATAATAATAATAAAAATAATAACAATAATAATAATAAAATGTATACAGTATAACTTGCACTATTTCCAAACCTATGTACATAGCATGCACACACATTTTTATCTATTTCTTTCAGCCCTTTTGGACATTGGTCACCTGCAACCTGTAAAAGTGACAAAAACTTCTGTAACTGTCAAGTGGGTGTGGCAACAACAATCCCTAACCACAAATGTCCTTCATTACAGACTTGTGTTAAGTGGTGCAGATGGAACAAGTTGTAAGTCTGTAGATGCAATATTTAATTCAAACTTACATCCTAATACTGAGCAAACTGCGTTAAAAATGATTTTATTCTTTTATTTAGCAATAACAGTGTTCCCACATCAGTGGCAACATTCATTCCAGAACCTACAGACAAATGCCAAGTACATGGTATCTATTTATGGCAAGACTACATTTGGTACCTTTTTAAAGGCAAATGCTGAATTTACAACACCTCTTCTTGGTGAGTAAATCCTCTATGCAATGGAGCAATGTTGGTAAAAACAATACATTTGATTATTTTTATAATAAGTGCGGTTGCATTTTTATGATTGTTTTCAGAAACTGATGAAATAATAAAAGCTACTCTTCCAATAGTAGTACTTATTATTGCATTTGGCATTTTCTCAGTTCTCTCCAGATCCGTGTAAGTAGCCTATTGTGTTTAATTAATTCATGCTTTCATACTTATTCAGTCTTGTTCTCTAAATCTGTTGATTAAAAATTTAAATCTGTATTTACATATTCTAACATTCTTTCTCACAGCTATAAAGATTATTTTTTCCCCAAAATTGCTAACCCTGGACATAGTCTTATTGGACACTGGCTGCTAAATTCTCCTCAAAAGGTAAAAACTTCTTGTGTTCTCATTTCATCTACAGCAGTGATCAATATTATATGAATTGAACTATATGTTCTCTCTTCTGAGTTTTGTGTATGCATGCTTTTTTTAATCACTTGAGGCAACTTTACTGTGGTTACAGACATCTGTTCATTTAATTTGATTTGTTTGACAGTTGGAGGCTGTGGAGAATGTGCTGAAACTGGAGGATTTCTCACTGAACAGTCACCTGATTGAAAAAAGCCATATTCAGATAGAGCCAAAAATGTCCTTAGATAGAGAGGAATTTGATGAAGACATGACCATATCCAAGATTTCCCTTTCAGACAAGAACCCAATTGAAAATGAAGACAGTTTAGAGAATTCTATGCCTGGTTTTACTGAGTACGTTGACATGCCTATGCTTCATGCCAAGTTTGGTTATGTTAAAACCTGTGAGATTCCAAGAGAAAACAAATAATTGGGCAAAAGCATTACCAGCAGTTCAGAAACCTTATAGCCAGTTATCATGGCTTCTTATTATTTTGAGACAGGTTTGATTTTATTTACTCAATATTTTCTGTATATAGCCTCCCATATCCATTTTACTCTCACTTTGTTTCCCATTCTAATTTGTATAATATCCATTTAATGCTATACATTGTTAATATACTACATGAAAATGCAACTACACTTTACTGAGTGTGCATTATCACATCCCAAAGTGTTTTATTTCTGCTATACCACAGCAAGTTACAACTTTACAATTTTTAATAAAAATTATTTACAAACAGTATGTTGTTTTTTCTCTTTTATAGATATTGATAATTTTATAGAACAATACTGTGGTTATAATACTACATTATAACAGCTACAAATGATCTCTAATTACAGATCATTTCTGCATAATGATTTATAACACACTGCTGAGTTCTCAGATATGAAGGTGTCAAGTTATAACACTAATTGTGAATATAAAACATATAAGATGTATGTAGTTTTTTACATTTAAAAATAGTAATCCCTGGAAAACTGCTGTGGTATGTGCACATTCACATATGCTGTTATAAAACAACAATCAGCTTCAGACTGGTAATTTCCCTCCGCTTCACAAAAGGATACATCAGTCAATCCTTATAGCAGCATATATTACACAGTGTATGATGTATACGTTTCAAATGACCTCAAGTTTTCTTTAATGATTTACACATCACATGACATTAAACAGTATAGAGTACACACATTTGCATCCATTTGGAAAAAAATATTTAAAAGGTAAAAATAACTGAAATAACATAGTGAAAAAGAATTCAGGCCCATCCTTCATCCTTTGCTGTCAAACTGACCATAGTTGGAAAGTGAAGAAGATGGGCATCTTGGACTATAGTGTTGGCAAAGAATTCTGGTTTAGAATTCAGGACTACTTTTCACAGAGTCACCATGAGTCAACATCGACTCAATGATAACCAACAACAAAGCTGTATGTATCGCTCTATGTCCTGCAAGTGCCAGTGTAGCCACTAATGTAGCCACTAATGAAAAGATACAGCATCAGTTTACACCAGATCATAAAAGTAAAGCAGAGTGGTGTAATATTCTCCTATAAAAATTTGTAGTCTTCTCAATTATTCATGGCCCACGCAATGTACCACTCATGTTCAGTCAGTGCTACAGACCAGTACACTCAAATCTCGTGAAATTTCTATGTAGTATACTTATTTCTAATAGATTTTTGGAATAAATGTCCTAAGTGCAGCAGTAGAGACAAGACATATGATATCAGTGTGTAACATTCTCTTACAGGCTATGCTTTTTCTTATTTGTGTAATAAATTGAACAAACAGATTTTCTGCTACACTGCCATGTTTGTTGTCTAAGATTTCAAACGGAATCTTTATCTTATCTTTCTCACAGTCTCTCCACAATCCTTGTCAATTTCACCTCCTTCCTCATTTTTATAATTGATGTTTATTGTTCATTTATGTTATTTATATTGTTATGGTTTGTATCTTTATTAAAATGATGTCTGAACTCATAACCTTAGACCTATTGCTTGTTTTACAGTTATTTAAAGTAGCAAATCACAAGGTGTCTTCAGGGTTGAGGGAGCAGTGCATTGTGGCCTAAGCAAACTCTGGTTTCTACACATAAGTGCTTGTTAATTATATCTGTACATGGTGGAACAGCCGAGTCATTTGCTTGAGTAGCTGTACTATGGAATGGATTTCGCCATTTATCAGCTGTTAGAGGAAGTTTAGTTTTGACAAGGCAGACCCTATAACCCTATCAATTTACAACCTCAACTCCTTTATATCAACGAGTTATAGGTTACCTTGTCATGATTTCAAGAGATAACCTTGCTGGTAATACCTTGGAAGAAAATGAACAAATGCTAATTTTAAGAGAAAGCTGTAGTGATTTTTAAAGACTTTTAAAAGGATAGTCTGGTCACTTCTATTTCTAAAGCAATAATACAATTTAATTTATAATTATTATATGAATTTAATAGAGATTTGGTTTAAGATTACGGCTGTAAGATGCACTTTTAGGTCCCATCTCCCACTCTCATACTACACAAACATAAAAAAAAAAAACCTCACTAAATTTCATTCATTTCATTCTGTTAAATTTCACATTAACATTTAGTTCAAAGGTTTGAGTTCATACCAATCCAGTGTTTCACGAGGTAATGGGCAATAGCTTGTCTTGGAGGCATGGAAAAAAATGCTTGTTTACCATTCACAAGAGCGTCTATTACCTGCAAAATGTAATATGTTAATAAGTTTCTCAAATGTATAAAAATAAAAAAGTCAAAAATTCAGACACTTACCTCTTGCCTTGTGAACCAGCGAGCATCTTCGATTTCATTGTTGTCCACCTTTATGTCTGTGGATTCTGCTACTGCAAAGCAACCGATCATGAGCGATGAAGGCATTGGCCATGGCTGACAGGAAATATATTGGACAGGGCCAACAGTAACTCCACTTTCTTCAAAAACCTCTCTCCTTACTGCATTTTCAATGCTCTCACCTGTTTTAAGAAGAACATCAACCTAATCAGTTACAAAAAAACACCAGATGTGGTAGTTTTTCTGTTTTCAGGTCTGGTGTCATTACAAGAGCGACATCTAGAGGCGAATCATCGCGTGCTGCCTTTTTTGTTTTTACACGCGAGACTACACGAAGAGCGCTGTATATTATATTTGTTATTTATAATTTTATCATTTAATAATTATATTTATTAATTTCTTCTTCCTCCTTCGGCCCAATTTTCACCGGTACCCTGTTGGCTAACAATGGTATTTATTAATTTATATATTTTTATAATTCACTAAGTTTTGTTTTTTTTTTGTAATAAAGTTCAGCACTATTTTACAAGGAGTGTTTGTTTTTTATCCAGAATCCATTTTGAAAACTATTGGTTGATTTTTTTCGGTTCGATCTAACCTAGCTATCGGTATCAGTAAAATCCACTGTCGGTCTGCTCCCTCAAAAAAAAATACTTAATTAAAAAGTAACACTATTGACTCTCCCTGATTTTATAATAAGTATTTTTTTATCCCATTGTTATACTTAAAAGAGAGTCCTACATTTTGTGTTTAGTGCAAACTTCTGATTTTCATCTACCTGGTTCAATGAACCCAGCAAGACATGAAAACATTCCTGGAGGAAATGCCTTCTTTCTTCCTAGTAGGCACCGATTTCCATCTGGGTGAAGGACCAGCATGATCACAACAGGATCTGTAGTAAAGAAGCCGATAAATCTAGTGATTATTTCACTAGTGAAGATCATGATTTTTGCTAGAGAGAAGAAACATGGAGGTTACTTACCAACTCTAGGATAACAGGTATTGTGGATTCCCTGGAGACTCCTGCAGCCTTCTGTTAAGCAAGTTCTTTTGTAACCTCCTTCATCCACTTTGGTCTTACCACCACATGTTGGGCAGAAACTGTACCGGTTGTGCCATGCAAGGACAGACCTGGCTTGTGCGATGATACCTGTGCATGTCAAAGAATTAAATGCAATGATGTGTGGATTAAAAGAGAAAACCAAGTACAGGAGATTCAGATACATGGAATTACAATTTTTCAGAAGTTACTGCTAATATTCGATCTTCAAATGTCACTTATAAAGTAAAAAAAAAAAAGCAAGATATAAAAAACATTTAAAAAAGCATGTAGACCTAATCAAAAAGATGGCCCACCTGCTTCATCTTCATTTAGCATTAAGAGCCTTGGCATTGGTCCTGTAAGGAAGAAGCTGTTTGAAGCTGTGACTTTAAGATTTTCTGTGGGATTCTCCCTGGTATTTAGAGCAAACCACGCAATGAGTCCGTCTTCCTTCAACACCGGCGAAGAAGTAGTACACTCCCGCTTTTCTACTCCCAAAAAAACAACCACTGTGTCACTTTTTTCGAGAACATCTTTCACAGAGTCCCTTCCAAACCTGTAAAGCTTTAACTTGGACTGAATTTCATTCATTTCTTCTTGCTCTGTTTTAACAAAAGGATCCAAGTTATAAAACACAATGAACACAGTTTCAGAAGAAGCCTGTTTAGCCGAAAGCCATTCTGTATCAGTCCTTTTATCACTCATTCTGTTGAGATATTCTCTACTGAAGTAACTTTCATTCTCTGGAGGTTTATTGCTTGGTAGAATTCCATTAAGCGTGCCATCTCCACTGCTAGATAAAAAACGAGCAATGTGTCGGTGTCCCCAGAATTTCGCTATGTCATGGGCAGTCTGGCCAGACTTATTCATCAAGTCTTTATTACACCTGTCGACAAGAAAGGTTTATTTTAGTCAAGGAACTTTACACTTAACACTATCATTAAATGTTTACACAGCTGAGAGACTCTGCCTATCTAAGATTTATATATATATATATATATATATATATATATATATATATATATTCATCTGTATATTATGTTTTATATATTATATGTATCATCTTGGTCCAGAAGGAACGTTGTTTCGTTTCACTCTGTACAAGTTGTGTCGAGACAAAACTTTAAAAAATCCACTTTATATTATGTTATATGCCATTTTTCTTCAAGCAGTGTGATGGCAAGTGAGGTTTAGGTCCTTGCGTTACAGTCTCTCTGGTAATGCTGAGACTACACACATACCTTTGTGTCATGAAACAAACGATTATAAGGAAACATTAGAAAACGTACCCATTTAAAAGTAGCGCTTTTACCACATCAAAGTGTCCGTTTCTCGCAGCCAGCATTAAGGCTGTCCATCCTTGTCTCCCACTTTCATTGAGTAGCTGACTGGAGTGAGAGATCATACTGGAAATTGTGGCCAAGTCCCCCCTGGAAGCATAATCCAGGAACTGTTCAAGCAGCTCATCCTTAGCACTCATCTGAACACTTGTCATGTCTTAAGTACTGAAACAAAATAATAAATAATAATTATAAAAAACATTGGAGCATACATAAATGGATGTTTAATTGTATGTTTATATATGCTTAGTAGGTTTTAGGCATAAAGTATATGCAAGAATATGTTTAATATTATTAAAAGTTAACCGTTAACCGTTCAAATCTGACTCCAAAGTCGCAAAGAATGTACTATGCACCATGGTATAGGGTTGCATAAGTAAGGTGGACTGTTTCCGTCTGAAATGGTGCCCTACTCCCTATTCCCTACAATGTGTTTACACTATAAAGGTTATTGCTTGGACTCGAACCTATTTTATTGTGTAAATGTAGAAATGTAAATAACGTCACCAGATATTCTCCACAGTGTTTTAGACGGGAATCAAAACAATGCACAAAAGTCCACAAAAAGTGCACTATGTAGTAAATAGGGTGTGATTTCAGACACTTGTAAACAAGAGTCGGCCGCCGCATGTTGATGACGTACACATCACGTGACACATTGGCCTGGCAAGCCAGTTCACATGCGGACCCTAGTGGTTGAGGCAGGGGTCTGACATTTTTTTTTCTGTGTAGTCCATCCAGATGGTCACGTTCAGGGGACACTAACATTTTATTATGATTTAAAATGCATTTATTATGCCTCCTAATGCTATTATTTTGTTATGCATCGTACAGACAAATAAACATTACATATAAAATGTATATATATATATATATATATATATATATATATATATATATATATATATATATATATATATATATATATATATATATATATATATATATATATATATATATATATATATATATATATATATATATATACATATATCTTAGAAGAGCATTATTACTCTGTCATAATGACATTTTTCTTATTCATTGCTATGAAAATCAATATAAATATATGTGTGTGTGTGTGTGTGTGTGTGTGTGTGTGTGTGTGTGTGTGTGTGTGTGAGTGAGTGAGTGTGTGTATGTGTGTGTGTGTGTGTGTGTGTGTGTGTGTGTGTGTGTGTGTGTGTGTGTGTACAACAAGTAAATAGTTATAAGGCAGTGGCAGTAAGAAAATGATAACTAATAATAATAATAATAATAATAATAATAATAATAATAATAGTGGATTTTACCGATATCGATAGTTAGGTTGGAACTTTATTAGAAAAAAAATAATAATAATAACACTACATGAAAATGTGCTAAAGAATATAAATATGAATATATTCATGAATAAATATGATTATATAATTATTAATGAATAAGGGAAATTCAAGCTTGAAAGCCAAACTTTATTATTAAATACTGATATTATATGAGTTGAAAATTAAATGTTCAAAATCTATCACTGGCATTGTTCAGAGGGCCGTGGTTTTGGTCCCCTAATGTAAGGCACCAGGGCACATCTACTTCATTAAGACACAAACATGTTTTAATCAAGAATTATATACAGTATGTACATATCTGTAATGTATTAGAAAATTAAAGGACAAACTACAGTATGTGTAGACCTTATAAACAATATTTAAAAAAGCATTAAAGCATAGGTTACATTAGAAATATCTCAATTAATAAAACACATACAATGTTCACAGTCTGTTTTAGTGTTATAAATCTATCCTTGCGTTATGAATGCATTTTCTTTCATTTACATAAACATAAAAGGAATTGGAACCCTCACTTTCACCTTTACACAAACAAGGCATGCATTACAGTGTGTGGTATAAATTAGGCAGACCAGCATTTCCAGCATAATATCTTTCTACTGACTAATATACAGTATAACAACATGACATCTGTCCTTATTGACTGCATAATGGGGATTGACGTTATTGCTCATGGTGTTTTGAACAGCTGAACAGCGTGTGAATCAGAGAAGTCACAAAAGAACAAACAAGCTCATTGAAAGCAAAGTAACAAGCCACAAATCACATCAAATGTCATCATTAGTATGCACAGTATCAGTAAAACCTCTAACCTCGTTAATAAGACTTGATTAGACACCAGTGTTTAGGGATAAGAACAGAAAAATCATGTCTCTAGAAAAAAACAAAATCATTAAAAAAAAGCCTAGTTAGATGAATCCAGATTCTTTTTTATTGTATGAGAATGATCAGAATTTGGCACCAAAAATTAAGTTTATGGCGCCATTTCTGGTGTGTACTAGCCAGTGCTGACAGCTTTTAATGTTTTTCTGGCAAACATTTTCGAGTGAAAATGTTTTGCTGTAAGACATTTGGACCCCAATATATTTCGAAGAACTTCTGAATGAGACACAAAAAAAATAATGCCTTTATTTTACACAAGCAAATACAGCAATGCAGTCAAATTCTTTTCTTCACATACACTAATTTATTAGAAGGTTGTGGTTAGTCATGATAATGACACTTGGAATAGGGAAGGTTAAGTGCCTTGCCCAAGTATACAACATTAGAAGCTCAGTATTACTGGGGTTTGAACTTCTGACCTTCTCCTCTGTAACCCGGAGCCTTAACCCCTGAGCTGCTAAAACAGACTTTCGCTTACAGATGGCCACAATTATTTAGTGCATATGTGTCTAACTCAGCAAGTTTTGTTGTGGCAGAAGAGAAATCAGAGCCAAATCAGCTGGGCCATTTACAGAGGGAGAGTTTCTCAAGAGCTGCATGATGAAGGTGTGCAACGTCTTGTGTTTGACAGGAGATATTTCTATGGAGAGCAAAATATTTTAAGTTATTTCAAGTTTAAGTTGATTTATTCTGGAATAATATCCCTGTCTTTTTTATTCATACTCATGTATGAGTGTTCAATAAATGTTTATCCTGCTCGGCCCGTGACCTAAAGTGTGCTTCGAGTTTTGGCCCCCTGTGCAATTGAGTTTTTCCAGCCAAATGTGTGTTTTCTGTACTTAGATGGGGTAGCATTACATTTCTTTTCGCTTAAAGTAGTAGACCCAAACCTGTTGGATGACCACATCAACAGACATTTGACACAACGTTGTGCCTCCAACTTTGTTGTAACAGTTAGGGAGGAACCATATATGGCTGGAAGAGTCAGGTGTCCCAGTACCTTTCTCCATATAATGTACATGCATCCATCGTAAAGAATGTCACTATAGCAACATGTTTATGCCCAACACTGTGTCGGCACAGTGAGGTAACTTTTTCAACAATTGGGAAAGTGTTGATTCTTTATAGCCATAATAATGTAATACTCCACTATATTTGTGTAAATGAAAACATCTATGAAATGTGACTAATTCTTAAATAATAAACAAAATAAATCATAATTGTTGTCAAATTGCTTTAGTATAAAGAGAAACTAAACTCTCCAAATATGATTCTATGGCAAACTTTAAGTTGGTAATGGTCCTCTGCTTCTCAGCAAGTTTACATATTATATGTAATGTATACTATATATTACAAACCATATATATTTTGTATAATAAGGACATATGTAACTCAAGATATCCTTGGTGTACTCGACATGTACTGAATGTGTGCCAGTGTATGTACAGAGAGTTTTCAGACCCTACAATCTTTTTGCAGAAATGTAACCTTTACCCACAGTAGCCACATCATTGTTTGTCATTTTAGAGAAGCAAACAAATCACTTATTAACTGACCGCATTTGGGTCAGAGACCTCCCAACTGGCTTAAATCTAATAACACAAAAGGGTCTTTGTAAATAAATGCTCATGAAGGAAGAAGAATCATTTTATACTTTTGGGGATGGAAATACCTTTTAGCTGTGCAGATTCAGTCCTCAGAAACAAAACGGATTCAATAAGACCAACATGTTCTGTTTTACCCAGCCAACAGAATGAGCACAAGCTGCAATGGTAAGTTCAGATAATGTGTTTGATTTGACATAACTATATATTTTTAAATGTATTATAAGGCAAAATCAACCAATTTCACAAAGCAAAGCTACAACAAATGGTAACAAATCTAATATGCTGTGGTCTTGCTGTAAAAAAAACATCTTGTAACTGAATTTAAATAGCGCACAAAGATCAATCCACACCACTGTATTTGTTTTCTGAAATAAAAATCTAAATTTTGAATCAGAACTCTAAATCTAAATTTTAAATAAAGCAGACACTACAAGACCCACAGCCACTAAATGTTTGTTAGAGGTGCTGTTGGGAGAGCCCCCCTCCAAAAATTTTTTTAATTGTAACTAAAATTAAAAATACAATTTGAAATCACAGATTCAGCTTCTTATTGCAAGTTTTTCATTTTCAAACAGTTTATATTAGATATATTAATCACTTTTCTTTTTATCATACATACTGCAAATGTGTATGCTTAATAAAGAGGTACAGCTTCTGTTCTTTTCTTTACCTAAGTCATAATACTGAAAATGGAAGAGATGAGAACTTAAGGAAAATAATCAAATCAAATGTGCCCATGTCAGTGGACTCTCAATCTGAAATCTTGGAAAGAAGAGGAAAACCAACACTAATTAGGTATAATGTATATATGACTAGTTTAAGTAAGAACAATATCATTATTTTCATCTAATGCAGCTCCTATTGATTATGTATCATATTTTTAAAAAATTTGAAATAATGCCTTATAATAAGACATATGTAATTTATTCGGTTTGTTTCCTTTTTGCAGGTCCAGAACATTTGATCCCTCATTATTGTCACATGGCCAAAGTGACACAGAGTCAAAGACAGAAAGGAAAAAGCAACAAGGTTGCAATGTGAGTGACCGTGTGTATAAATTATGGTGAAAACGTTAAAAGTTAATAAAATACTTTTTTTAGTACTCATATTCAACAAGTAGGTTTGTGCACTTGTCAAATAACTTTAGATGGACGCTGGGATTCAGATCAAATATTATCATATGATGTTTCAGTTTCCTCGGACAAACACCCAATACCATAAAATTTTCAAAGACGTTAGTGAGAATGAGCTGCTGAAACAAAGTAAGCAAACATTTTTTATATTGTTATTAAAGTTCACCTACTTGCTTCATTTTTATGTAATTTTTTAAATGGTCAAATTTGTCAACATCTAGTAAGTATTGTGTCCACAGGTTACACATGTGCACTGCAGAAAGATATTCTCTATCAAGGGAGACTTTTTGTGTCTGATAACTGGATCTGTTTTCATTCCAAAGTCTTTGGTAAAGACACCAAGGTATTCAAATACCATTCGCTGATAAGTTCTGCATCAAGAATGCATCAGAATGTTAGATTGGTTTATATTGGGTTAAAAATTTGAAAGTCTTTATTAGTTTTGTAGTATACGTTTTATTGCATTTATTTATTTTTATACATTTTGAAAGATTAGGTGTCTATATTTTTATGTAGTTTGATAGAGCTTTTATCTTAAATTTCATGTGTTATTATTTATTTTATATTTTAGGTTTAATTTTAAGTTTTTTCTAGTCCATGGCATGACCTTGATGTGCAGTACTTTGGTAAATATCTCATTTGTTGATCTATGTTCAGTTATATAATTAACCTTTACTCAATTCATTACATGTTCCAGATTGCCATTCCAGTTATATCTGTATCAGAGATAAAAAAAACTAAAACTGCCATCTTAGTACCAAATGCACTGATTATTGCCACAGCACAAGAAAGGGTAAGTTTGCTTTTATTTGAGTTGTAAATCGCTAGTGAGGAATGAATAATAATTAAGTTTTTAATGTTTTCACAGTTTGTTTTTGTGTCATTCCTGTCCCGAGATACAACATACAAGGTTCTGATGTCAGTGTGCTCCCATTTGGATGTAAGTGTCTGAAACAGCATATTTCATATTTTGTTTTAATTCCATACATTCAATATATTGCTGGTTCCTATAATCAGGGTAGCATCTCATTTGCTTATTTTGTCACAGGACAAGTGTCTGGGAAGCATCGCTATTCATTCCTCTGTAGATGGCAATTACACAATGTTACCTTCCAGACTTCCCATGGTACTTATGCAGAATATATTTTTCTAAATGTGTAAAAATTTCACTTGGTACTTGTCAAATTTCATTTCACACAGTTGTCTTGCTTTTGGATTTGTCAGAATTTCTCAGCAGATTTGTCAGATTTGGATGGTCCAGTGGTTCAAAGGAGACAAGAAACTGGATATAGCAGTAGCTCAGACTCTCCAGATTCACCAGAGTATGAGAAAATGCCAGGTTTGTTTTATTATTTTAGGTCTCTAAAAGATTATATTGATGGAAATTCTACTTCTGAGTAACATTTAATATGGCACCTGAAAACAGCTATAAATATTTTAAAAGTTGTAAAAATATTTATCAGACATAATATGAGAGATGTAATATTAAAGGAGTTTTTTATTGTCATCTAATAACATTTGACAATTCAGACAAACGCAATGATCAGCTGATAAATGTATGTTTATCTATATTTTTAGAACTCAAACAGAAGGTTTATGACAGTAAAAGACTGAGACCAAGCTTACTTAACATTCTTCTGATGGTGTACCTATTGCTGTGAGTCATATGCCTTATTATTCAGTTTCTGCTTCAATCAGTTAAAAAGAAATGTATAAAATTATGTAAAAATGTATCAAATTATATATCAAATTAAAGAAGGTTCATTTACAATTTTGGTTTCTCATTCAGCATCTGCATTTTGGTTTTATCTTCGTGTTACATGGCTTTCAAGATCGTCTCTTTGGAAAAGACGTTAAACTCTCTAGGCAATATGGCTGAATTTACTTATGATGGGTAATAAAATAATTCCAATTATACCCAATTCTATAATTAAGATGAAATACATGTTTCTTGATCAATTGGATGCTATGTGTCATTTACAGAGATGAATACAACAACATATACTCTGAGGATCCATCTAGGATCTATTCTGCTGTTTCCAATAACCTTGTGAAGCTGGAAAAGGTACATAATTGACCTAGTGAAAAAAGTGGTTGGTTCTCCAAGAACTGTATGGTCTGCAAAGTTTTGTGTGAAAATGTAGCCTTTGCTAATAAAAGTGGTCTTAATTTTCTCTACAGATTCAGAGAGGCCTACAGAAACTACTGGATACAACAAAGTGATGCTCGATAATTCCTCAGATATCAGTCATCACTAAGTGCTAAGGTCTCTGTGTATTGGTATTGCAAGTCTGGTACTGTCCAAATATACAGTCTAACATAGTGAGTGTTTTTCTGTACATAAAAGCACAACAATCAACTTTGTTATACTGCTCACAACAATGTTGTTGTTCTTTTCTTATTATAAATGTTTTTTTGTCTCTGAAAAGCATGGCAAAAGCAGGATTGTTTGCATGCACAAAATGCTTTGTAGGATTTTGGTTTAATCCAGGAAATTATCATTTTGTTCATGCATGTGCTAGAGATACACAATGTTAGACCAAAGTGGGTTTTATATATATACCACTTCACCATTGAATGTCTAACCTTAACAGCTGGGTGGGGAAAAAAGCATGCTATACAATAATGCATTAATATATACTTTAGACACTTCCTTAAAATATAGTAGTGCACCCATACTATTGAAAAGGGACAGATTTAGTTATAATACGGTGCAAATCTATAAGGAAATAATCTACTCCGATAAAATTACATGTACATCGTATTTTTCCTTCTTTGTTTGGATTTTTGTACTATATAACATATTGTGTAAATGTAAATATATATGCCGTGTCAATATGTTGATTTTGTCTTATCGATGCTAGAATCAGTCACAGTTCAATTCCCAGAATGCAACACAGCCTACAAACTTGGACACCGCGAGCAACAACACCTAAAATACGCATACTCGTGTTCACTGTTACCATCTTTATAGTCACACACTTGAACCAATCATGAACCATACCATAAATCCACACACAGCCCTAAAGCTAACCGTAAACAATATGATGAATCTGATATATAGAATTTTGATCCTGTTTGTTTTTTTATGGGTTTTGATTCTTACCTTGCATTTGCTAATCACTTGGCAATTACCTGTTTCCTGTTATGAGTTTGCATAGTGATTTGGATCTGTTTTGAGTTTTCTAAATGAAGCTCATGCTTTCATCCTTGCTGCCTGACAGATTGAGCTGAATTCCTGGAAACTCAGTACAGTATTTTAGCGGCTTAATGAATACTTGGACAGAAATAGCCATAAATTAAAAGAAGTCATGTTTATCTTGAGTAGGTGTTTTACTGTAATAAATGTAACCACGTTATAAGAATTGGTTATTCAGGTTCCGTGTTTCAATATGTAATGTACATAAAGCATGTATACAAGCTACAGAATCCAGTCATCCAAGTGTCATTCTTCTCAGATCACAGCTTCCTACAAATACTGTATCACTGAATATCAACAGTTGTCAACAAATGACATCTATTTAGCTATTTTGGGGGCATATCATCTGTCAAGAGGTTTACATCAAAAAGACCTAGATAAAGGTGGCTTATCCCCAGCTTGAAATGCTACAAAAGATTTCTTAGATTTATCAATTTCTTATAAATAAAATAAACCAAGACAGTCATTTGGAAAAAAGCCATTTAGGCCTTTAAAAATGTAATTGTCTAAAACATAAATTTGCACACAACAATGTCAATAACGAGTTCTGCTGTAACGATGGCTGCATACTTTGATAAGGTTTGGGTACTTTGGCATTCAAAGAACACAGTAGGTGGTGATTTATTGTGGGGTAAAACGTTAAATATTAATAGTCAGGGAAATTGCTAATTTTAAATTATCAAGTCCAAAACACAGTTGCCTCGAAATCATTAGTGATACAAAATGCTAAAATCACAATCTAACTCGATGGTAATCATCAACCATTGTTGGTAACTTAGCCCTCTTACCCAAACCATTTAGCCATCTTGAAGCAGAAGGTTTTACAGCATGCGTCAATTCACTAAGGACAATTTGAGGGCAGTTTTCCTCTTTATTGATAAACAAATGATTAAATATTAAGTTAAGCTTGAACCATAGGCAATGCATTAAATGTAGAATGCTAATATCTCAGGCTCCAACAGTTCCTATGGTCCATTTATTTTGTAGGCAGAATATGTACAGATATATTTATTGTTTTACTTTATATATTTCCTTTTAACTCGTTCATTGCCTCCACAGGTATGACATCATTTTAAGGCCCTATACGTCATGGTTGGGGCACTCACAGATGTACTGACTACTGATTAGTGAATAAAGCACAGTAAGCAGATATGTGCCGCAGTACATATATGCATTCAGCAAGCCATTTGACGTCAGAAGGCCCACGCTGATTGTGACCAGGACAAAGGAGGTGGTTGTCGACATGTAAACTAAGACTACGACTCCATCCAGAGACGTGAAGTTCAAGTTTTTTGACCAAAATACTCTCCTAAAGACCTGTTTGTTGCCCATGAAAAGCATACTTCTTTGGAAGTAGGAAGCTGTCTGTACTATATGGAAGTTTGGGCAGGCTAATAGCCTTAGGGCAAGTTTCTGAGAGGTATTTGATGACATCCTTAAATCTCAATACAGGATGTTTTATGGGTTTTTTTTTCAATTATGATTGTGCTTTACATGCGTTCAGACTCGGCACTGAAATATTACATCTAGATATGTACTAACATCTGTTGATAAAAAGTTTAATAAAAATTGTCTAATTTCGCAATTAATTCCATGATTGTCATGAGTTAACTCATGAGTAATCGCAACTTTTTCACATTTTTATAACATTGTGAATAAATGTGTGTTTCATTAAAGGTTTTAATTTTGCCTCTTTTATATTTTATATACATTTTTAATTTTTTTTAATAAAAATAGTCAAACAGAAAAGTGCACTGCATTAATCACGAGTTAATAAAATTAGTGGCATTAATATTAATTATTGTTAACGCATTATTAACGATTTAATTTGACAGCCCTAATTGATACATATTAAAATATATCTATTAAAGATCAGTTCCAGTTCTGTTTGGAAGAAAGGCTGAAAAGGAGTGTTGTGCTCGATGGTAATGGGCATTTGTGTCATCTTCCCTCCGTACAGAAAACAATTGTATTCCTCTGACTTGCAAATGCAAATGTGAGAGCACGTGGGAAACGTTTAATGTTTCTCATTTCTTTATTTCGTATCAGGATGGAAATAACTATTAAGTTGTTCATATGGGTTTCATTGAGGTAAACTGCTAAATGAGATTGTGTGTGTGTGTGATGAGGATGCACAAGTACGCACTTAAAATCCCTCTTTTAGCTACATGGTAAACCTTTAAAGATCTGCATGCTATCTTTAAATGCAATGGTGTTTTTACTTCTGATGACACTGGAATTTGAATTTAATGTGTAATTTAGCATATGTTCTTAATTTAGCATTTAGCAATTTTCGACTCTCTTGTTGAACTTGCTCACTGAAGTAATTTGGCCTCAGTGTGACCAAGTGCGCCTGCTTGATGAGTCACGAGCTTATGAATTGCGTCCTTTGCAGAGAGCGGATGCGCGCGCGAGCTCCTCTGAATCCATGCGTCGAGGTCATTCAGCATAGTGTGCGCCAGGAGTAACCACAAGTGCCATCTAAATAGGCTGTTTCATCATGTCAGGTCCACCATCATCACCTCCGTCGGGCCAGAAACCTGCTCTGAAGTCCACTGGAACGACCAGCAGGTTTCAGGTGGATCGCGTGGCAGAGGCGGCTGCTGCTGCTGCAGCTGCTGCAAGCGGATCTCCAAAAACTCCACCAGCTCAGAGATCTGGTAAAGCAGCGGAGGGGTCGGCTACTGCAAGTGGAGAGGAGGCCAAGGGTCGATTTCGTGTCGTGAACTTTTTGGACCCGACAGGTGCTCCTGCAGATGGGGGGTCAGATGTGGCGTTTGAAGGCGATACGGTGCGCAGCGAAGCCAGTCTGCACTCCTCTACAGGGGGTCTCAGCCATTTCTCAGACACACACTCCAGTACATATTATATGCGAACCTTCGGCCATAACACCATCGATGCCGTACCAAATATCGATTTCTACCGGCAAACGGAGGCGCCTCTCGGAGAGAAGCTTATTCGGCCATCACTATCTGAACTTCATGATGAACTTGATAAAGTAAGCAATCTAATAACTCTTCTTCTTAATTTATAGCTGGATAGCTGGAGAGTAATTTGCAAAAATGTACATGAACAAACAAACAATTAAACAGATTAATACAAACTTTTAAAAAGTAGTTTATAAATTCCTATCATAAACTTGCCTTGTTTCTTTTTTATCTCATTAGTTGCATTGCTTCAATGTACTCTATAAGTATGTGTTATACAATATCAATAATACCCCCATTTCACAATATTTATCTGTTTAAATATAAGAATGAACCAAAAAAAAGGATTGGAAATGACGATTCTTTCTTATATATTGCCATAATGCCTTCTGTCTCTCTATTTGTTTATTATCATGCATGTTTGTCCTCAACTGAATGGGTTGTGTGATGTCAGAGATCTTACCCACACGCTTGTCTTTAGACAATAGTCTTTCTTCCTAAACCCACTCCATGCAGCACCATGGACGTTTGGCCAGAACACAGGAACCCATAACAATAACCCTATGTGTAACCAAAACGCTTATGTCAATGGCCTAGTGTCTCCTTGCTGGGGACAAATGCAGTGCTCTCCTGTGGAGATAATGTGACTTCTTTAGGGTGGTGGCAGGTTATCACATGATCTGACTTGATGTGACATATTTTGCTTGAGGCAAACACATTTAGTATGCAATACAAATGCAAAAAAAAGCTGGATGTAAACTGTTCTATGACTGTTGATATTTTTCTGCAAAAATAAAAGACTAGGCTACCCAAAGACTGTTATGCACATGGATGATATAAATATATATAAATATATAATATATTTATAATATATAAATATCATTGTGGAGTCATATAGATTATTTAGTAAAATTAAAAAAAAATTCTGTGAGGGCAATACACACATAAACAACATTTTTAAAGTAGAAAAACAAAGTAAAATATAATTTTAATGTATCATTAAAAAGTTACCTTAATATTCAATATAAAGGGGGACAAACAGTATTTTCATAACAATGCTTCTTTTTTAGTTGCATTACTTTAATTTGAAAAAAAGTTAAAACTTTTCACCTCAGGTGTTTCAAATTGCCTTTCTTTTTGCCTTTTACAGGAACTTTTTGAGGATGGCTTAGCAAATGCGGAGGAGACAGCGGCTGCAAATGAGGCCACGTTAAAGGACGTGCCCGAGTCCAAAGGGGGCACAGTGAAGTTTGGGTGGATAAAGGGTGTCCTTGTTAGTATATGTTGGATGATTTGTAGTTCTAAGATTCCAGTCTCAAAAATGAAGAGTATAACTAAATAACCATAGGTTTAAGACACTTAAGGCACCTAAACTTATATGTGAAGCAGTGTACATCCTGTGGCTGTCTGACTACCATTCATGTTAAATATATGAATTTGCTGTCACTAGTGCACTACTTTACCTGCTGAGATTTTAACGGGGTCACTGAGCAATAAGGGGCAAATAAATACTCAAGGAGAAAGACTGATAAACAAACAATGTGCTACTTTCTTCTTTTGTTTAGATTAACACTGATTATCTGTAATCCTTATAGGTACGATGTATGTTGAACATCTGGGGAGTGATGCTCTTCATTCGAATGTCATGGATTGTTGGTCAAGCTGGCATTGGTAATCTTTTTACTGACTAAAAGACATCAGAAATTATTACATTTATAGAATTGTAAGGCTACAAAGTTTAATGTGAAACATTTTTTTTCCTACCCAGCTCTGTCATGTGCTATCGTTCTAATGGCAGTTTTGGTGACTACTATCACTGGTCTTTCTACGTCAGCAATAGCCACCAATGGCTTTGTGCGAGGAGGTTAGAATAGTTTTGTCTCAGATATTTTGTACATGTACTGTTCTTGTGAAAGATGTAAATGATGTTAGCGAATTAACATAAACTAGAGTCTAGAAAATTATCTTTACAGGTGGGGCATATTACCTGATATCTAGGAGTTTGGGTCCAGAGTTTGGTGGATCCATTGGCCTCATTTTTGCCTTCGCCAATGCTGTTGCTGTCGCCATGTATGTTGTGGGTTTTGCTGAAACTGTGGTAGAACTCCTTGATGTGAGTATGCAAAAATATATAGAATCACACTATAGAATCTAGACATCTGTAATTGTTTGATTATTGCTATATTTGGTATTACAGAGTGTAGACGCTCTCATCACAGATGAGATAAATGACATCCGTATAGTTGGCACCCTAACCATCATCTTACTGCTTGGCATATCTATGGCAGGAATGGAATGGGAGGCTAAGGTACTGATAAAAATACTTCATGTTTTTAATTATGTTGTAAATCATGTCAACCACAAAACTGTATATGAGCAGTCATGACATTTTGTGATTATTGATCCATATCCATTAAATATCATTAAATCTCATTAATGCTAAATATCGACCCAAGTCAAGTAAG